>NW_019154088.1:49263457-49417169 GCF_002288905.1 Enhydra lutris kenyoni
TTTTTCCCTTCTCCTAATATCCTCCATGCTATTCCTTATGTTCCACAAAGAAATGAAACTGTATGATAATTGACTTTCTTTGTTTGACTTATTTCACTTCGCATAACCTCCTCCAGTCATATCCATGTTGATGCAAAAGTTGGTTATTCATCCTTTCTGATGGCTGAGTAATATTCCATTTTGTATATGGACCACATCTTTATCCTTAAAGGGCTCACTTGCAGACGCATTCATCCCAGGACCCAGAACAAAAGCAGCAGTTTGAAAAGTACCTAGACCATACATAAAGGAGATTCACTTGGTGACCTTAAAGTGTCTACTGGTGGGGCAGGGGCTGTTAGGACTTCATGGATGGAGACACTGGCAGGTACCATTTCTTTTTCTCCCTCCACCTTACTAATGCTGACACGTGACATTTTTGCACTCTCCCTCTAATCTACTAGCACCACCCCAGCAATCCCACCAGAGTCAGGCAGCCAAGTACCCTGTCCCCGTACTGCCCCCGTGGCATCACCTAAGCCAAAAGGCACATATAGGCCATACAGGGGACTCCCCTTGAGCACCTGGTTCTGGTGGCCAAGAAGGACTGTGATTCTGGAACCCATGGGTCTAAAACAATCAGAGACAGTTCTTGCTAGGCGTCTACTCCCAATACACTGCTCAGCAGACAGCAGACAAAAACATACTCAAGTCTGTCTCTGAGAAAGGCCTAGCTACTTGTCCTTGAGCTTCAGACTGAGTTGCATGCTTCAGGATTACCATACATCTGGAGGGTATGGAGATACTCTTAGGAAATGTAGACTGAAAGACATCATCCTTACTCTCTCCTTTGGCCTCACTACAGCTCACTGGTACCTCCCAGAAAGGTTTATACACACATCTAGAGCCCTGGTTTTTGAAACTGTTGCCAAGGAGACAACTTCAGATTGTCTGGTCTGGAGGTCAGCAGGGTTTACATTTGCAATCCCACAGGACTGTATATATTGCATACCTTTAAAGCTGCTGCCTGAGAGTCTAGCTTCCAATCAGCCTGAAACTAGGAGTTGACCGAGATCCCTCCCTCTGGAACATACAGGTCTTGACATTCTCTCAACAAGTGGGACCTGCCAAGAATAAATGAAGATGCTTAGACAAATGGCAAAGGTTTCAACAAACAGCCTAGAACTAGGACAAGGTTAAACAATAAGATTCATCTACTACACAGGCCACTTCTCAAAGATCAGGTGAGATACCTGTTTCACCTCATACATAGAAATAACACAGAGTTAAGCAAAATGAGGAGACAAAAGAATATATTCCAATCAAATGAACAAGGTAAATCTCCGGGGGTGGGGGGGGGGAAACAAAACAATAAATATGGAGATAAGTAATTTACCTGATTAAAAATTCAAAGTAATCAATTTAAAATAAAGTACTTTACATCAAAGTAATATATGGACACAGTGAAAATGTTAAGAAAGAGAAAATATAAGAAAGTGCTAAACAGAAGTCACAGAGTTGAGGAATACAATTAATGAACTGAAAAATTAAAGGGGTTCAAAGCAGACTAGATGGAGCAGAAGAAAGAATCAATGATCTGGAACTAAGGGCAGTGGAACTCAAGCAGTACATCAAAAAGGAAAAAGAATTTTAAAAAAAGAGAGACAGAGAAGATAAGGGACCTGTGGGACATCAAGTGGGATAACATTCTAATTATAGGGGTCCCAGAAGAAAGAGAGAGAGAAAGGGGCAGAAAAATTATTTGACTAACTACTACCTGAAACCTTTTCTAGCCTGGGGGAGGACACAAATATACAGATCTAGGAAGTTTAAAGAGTTCTAAACAAGATGAACCCAAAGAGACCCATGCCAAAGGACATTATAATTAAAATGTCAAGAATTAAAGATTAAGAGAGAATCTTATAAGAAGGAAGAGAAAAACAACTTGTTACGTACAAAAGAACCCCATAAGGCTATCAGCAGATTCTCAGCAGAAACTTTCCCAGCCAGAAAGGAGTCGCATGATCTATTCAAAGTGCTGAAGGAAAAAACTCCCATCTAAGGATAGATAAGATTATCATTCAGAACTGAAGGAGAGATAAAGAGCTTCCCAGACACAAGCTAAAGGAGTTCATTCACACTAAACTAGCCTTACAAGGAATATTAAAGGGACTTACTTAAGCTAAAAAGAAATGGCACTCAAGTAGTAACAAGAAAAAAAAAGTGAAAAATCTCACTAGCAAAGGTAAATATATAGTAAAGGTAGTGGGTTAATCACTTATAAAGAAAATTTGAAAGTTATAAGGCAGAAGTAGTAAAAATAAATATGACTACAATAATTAAAGGATACAAAAAAATAAAAGGATGTAAAACGTGACTTTAAAAACAAACAAAACGGGAGAATAAAAATGTAGAGTTTTGGAATGTATTCAAACTTGACTTGCTATCAACTTAAAATAGACCATTATATATATGGACTGTTATATGTAGATCTCATGGTAACCACAAAGCAAAAGTTTATGGTAGATACACAAAAGATAATGAGAAAGGAGTCTAAGTGTAGCACTATAGAAAGTCATAAAACCAAAAGGGAGAAGACAAGTGAAGAAGAAAGCATATAGGAACTACAAAACAGCCAGAAAACAATTAACAAAATGGCAGTATGTACATATCTACCACTAATTACTTTAAATGTAAAGGGATTAAATTCTCTTATCGAAAGGCATAAAGGGACTGAATAGATAAAACGAAACAAAGCAAAACACAAGACCCATCTATATACTGGCTTCAAGAGACTCACTTCAGATGTATGGACACACACATACTAAAAGTGAAGGGATGAAAAAAGATGTTTCATGCAAATGAAAATCAAAAGAAAGCTGGGATACCTATACTTATATTAGACAAAGTAGACTTTAAAACAAAGACTGTAATAAAAGACAAATATAGGCATTATATAATGATAAAGGGATCAATCCATCAAGAAGATATAACATTTGTAAATATTTGTGCACCCAACTTAAGGGCATAAGGCAAATATTAACAGAGCTAAAGGAAAAATTGATAGCAATACAATAATAGTATGGGACTTTAATACCCCACTTACATCAATGAATACATCATCCAGACAGAAAGTCAATAAGGAAACATTGGCTTTCAATGACACATTAAACCAGATGGATTTAATAGATATGGCACTAAGGAACATTCCATCCAAAACCACCAGAATACACATTCTTTTCAAGTGCATATGGAACATTCTTCAGGATAGATCACATGTTAGGCCACAAAACAAGTCTGAATAAATCTGAGAAAATTAGAATCCTATCAAGCATCTTTCCCAGCTACAACTGTATGAAGCTAGATGTCAATCTCAAGAAGAAAACTGGAAAAATCACAAATATGTGAAGATTAAACAACATGCTACTAAACAATCAATGGGTCAATGAAGAAATCAAAGGAGAAATTTAAAAATGTCTTGAAACAAATGAAAATGGAAATACCATATACCAAAATTTATAAATGCAGCAAAAGCAGTTCTAACAGGAAAGTTTATAGCAACACAGAGAAGCAAGAAAAATCTCAAAGGAAGCCCAAAGTTAGAAGAAAGAAAATAATAACAGAGCAGAAACAGATGAAATAGAGACTAAAAATACAGTAGAAAAAGTTAGTGAAACTGAGGGCTGTTCTTTGAAAAGATAAGACAAACTGACAAACTTTACCTAGACTTTTTAAGAAAAAAAGGGGAAAAGGCTCAAATAACTACAGTCAGAAATGAAGAGAAGTGACAACTGACAACAAAGAAGTACAGAGTATTATGAAACAGCTGTGAACAATTTTATGTCAACAAATTTGACAACATAGAAGAAATGAATAAATCCCTAGAAACATAAAATCTTCTAAGACTGAATCATGAAGAAATAGAATCTAAGGAGGGCATGTATTGCACGGAGCACTGGGTGTTATATATAAACAATGAAATCTTGGCACATTATGTCAAAAGCTAATGACAAGCTGGATGGTCACTAACATAACACAGTAAAAAATAAATAAATGGATTGATTACTAGTAAGGAGATTGAATCAGTAATTAAAACAAAATTTCCAACAAAAAAACCAGGACCAGATGTCTTCCCAGGTGAATTCTATCAAACATTCAAAGAGTATTTAATAACCGCTCCTTCTGAAACCCTTCCAAAAAGTTGAAGAGGAAGAAATACCCCAAACTTATTTTGTGGCCAGCATTACCCTCATACCAAAACCAGACAAGGACACTACATACATATATTCATACATGGCCAATATCCCTTATGAACACAGATGCAAAAATACTCAACAAAATATAGTAAACCCAGGGGTGCCTGGGTGGCTCAGTGGGTTAAGCCTCTGCCTTCGGCTTGGATCATGATCTCAGGGTCCTGGGATTGAGCCCCGTGTCCCGCTCTCCTCTCGGCGGGGAGCCTGCTTCCCCCTCTTTCTCTGCCTACCTGTGATCTCTCTCTCTCTCTCACTCTGTCAAATAAATAAATAAAATATTTTTAAAAATATAGTAAACCCAGTCCAATAACATATTAAAAATTCATACACCACAATCAAGTGGGATTTATTGCAGGGATGCAAGGATGGTTTAACATGCACAAATCAATGTGACAAACCACATTCACAAAATAAAGGATAAAAATCATGTGATCATCGTTTTTTTAATGTTATTTTTTTAAATTCATTTTTTATAAACATATAATGTATTTTTATCCCCAGGGGTTGATCATCTTAATAGGTGCAGAAAAAGCATTTGATAAAATTCCACATTAGTTTATGATAAAAACTCTCAACAACCTAAATGTCCATTGGTGGATAAAGAAGACACACACACTCACGCACACATGTGGATGCACACACACACAAACACATATACACAGAATATACACAGAATGGAATTCTACTCAGCCATAAAAAGAATGAAATCTTGCCATTTGGGAAAACATGGATGAATCTTGAGGATATTATGCCAAGTGAAATAAGTCAGAGAAAGACAAATACCATTTCACTTATTTGTGGAATCTAAAGAACAAAACAAATGAACAAACAAAGCAAAAACTCTTAGATAAAAAGAACAGATTGGTGGTTGCCAGAGAGTAGGAGCGTTGTGGGGTGGGCATAATGGATGAAGGAGATCAAGAATTACCAACTTCCAGCTGTAAAATAAATATGGAGATATAATGCAGAGCATGGCGAAAATAGTCAGTAATATTTTATTGCAAATTTGATAGATGCCAAAAAAGTAAATGTTAAAAACTCCCATCACAAGAAAAAAGAACTGTGTAACTTTGTGTAGTGACAGATGGCAATAAGACTTACTGTGGTGATGGGGCGCCTGGGTGGCTCAGTGGGTTAAAGCCTCTGCCTTCGGCTCAGGTCATGATCCCAGGGTCCTGGCATCGAGCCCCGCATCGGGCTCTCTGCTCAGTGGGGAGCCTGCTTCCACCTCTCTCTCTCTGCCTGCCTCTCAGCCTACTTGTGATCTCTGTCAAATAAAAAAAAAAAAAAAGGACTTACTGTGGTGATTATTTTGAAATGTATACAAATATCAAATCATTATGTTGGACACCTGAAACTAATATAATGTTGTATGTCAAATACACTTTAATTTTAAAAAATAATAAAATTAAAAATTTAAAAAGAAGAGACAATGAGAAGATGAGAATTGGAGATGCTGAGTATAGGCAACTTTTTTGAGGAGATATTTTGCAACGGGGAACTGAGAAATGGTTCGGTAGCCTGCCAGGGAACTGAGGTCAAAGAAAGGGCTCTTGTAGTGTAAGAAATCACAGTATATTAGTATGCTGATAGGAATGATCCAGTAAAGATAAAAAATTGATGGTGTAGGGGTACCTCGGTGGCTCTGTCATTTAAGCGTTGGACTCCTGATCTCAGCTCAGGTCTTGATCTGATCTCAGGGTTATGAGTTCAAGCCCCACACCGGGCTCCAAGCTGGATGTGAAGCCTACAGGAAAAAAAAAAAAAAAAAAAAGGATGGTGTAAGCAGAGAGTGAAGTGAGAAGGAGTGGGGTCTTTGAGTAGGTAAGAAAGGATGAGGTCACTGAGGTCACTGACGGGGAATCTCTTCAAAGAGTCTTCGCTCCAACTCCCTGCTTCTCCCAGGCCCAATCCTTGCCCGGGGTCAGTTAAATTCCAGTCCCTGAAATAGAAGGGCACAGTTTCCCACCCTTCCACAGACTATTGCATCAAGTCAGGCACTGTCCACTCCAGTTTTTCAGTTCCCTCTCCATGTTTGGTATCTAGGGATTTCACTCTGCTGCTTGTGATTTTGACTGTGCTTTCAAACCATTTTTTAAAACTTCTATGCCTTTCATGGCTTTATATTTGGAATTTTGCCTCGGCTATCTCAGCCTACCATCTTACTGGAAATGAGAATGCCCTAGAGTGATTTGTCGCAAGTATGAAGCTGTCTAGGCCATATGTAAAATCCTTTGCTAGTTTACAATTACCATCAGAATGAAATCCAGGTTTCTTACGATGACCCAGAACACCTGTCACTCCTTTCTGGACTTGTAGCTATCCATCTCTGCAGCCTCAGGGGACACCAGCGTCCTTGGACCCACTTTGCTCTCTCCAATAGACCCTTGTCTTTACATATGCTGCTTTCCTCCCTGGAAAGGCACATCTCTTTCATATGTGTCATGTTTACTTATGCTTTTTGGACGCATTTCAGCAGTTGCCTTTGAGGCATCTTTGCAACTCCTTTTATCCCCAAGAGTGTTTCAAATGCCTGTCTCATGCATTCCGTCAGCCAGTGTTTAGCTCCTAAAAAGCTTTCCACTCTGGGCATCATGGTACCTTTTTATTTTGTGGTCCAGTCAGCTCCTGGCTGCCTCCAGCACTCCTCGTGCTTCCATATGTTCGTCCCTAATAGCTTGGTAAATATCTGTGTTGGTTTTTGTCTTGGGTGCAGTACAGTTTTCAATATGAGTTACGGAAGTTCTCAAAATAGATTTGACTCACTGGAAAGAAAAACATATCTTAACAATTTATTAATGTAAAAAATGTTATCTTATTGATTGCTACAACTTTTATACACCACTGGTACAGCACAGAGAAATACAGACTCCCACAATTATTTATATATGTTTATAGGCAATGTATCTTTCTTCCTTTGTGAGAAAGTCTGTTCATATCCTTTTCCCAGTTTTGATTGGGATGTTGATATTGTTCATATTTATTTGTAAATGCACTTTGTAACTAAAGGCATTTCCTTATGAGAAACCCTTTGTTTCTGGTATACATATCCAAGTGTTTTTCTAGGTTTTTTGAGCTTTCTTAACAGTGTCTTCTTCCGTGCCAGTGGTCAAATATGGCTCTTTTCCTTCTTTGGCTTCTGACCTTGGTGTCATTCTTGGAATATCCTTCACACTAAGATTGTGAAACTGTTCAAAATTTAATATAGTGCCTTGTTTGTATGGATGTATGTGTTTATTTATTTTTACATTTTCAGATTTTAGTCCACCTAATTTTTTTTTTTTTAGTGTTGTGAGAAAGTAATCTAACTTTACTTTTTCCTCCAGGTTTAGCTAATTGCTCCAATGCCATTTCTCAGTTAACAGTTTTAACTGTTAATGATTTGCAGTGACAGCTCTAACATATTTTCAGTAAGAGCTCAGAGTCTGTGGTCAGAGAGGTCTGTGTTTGCATGGTGACCACCTCTTCCTTGCTGCTGTGGGGATTCATGGAGACAGTTTATGTGCAGCACTGACACCAGAGGGGCATTGACTAATGTCATTATGTTGGGCATCATTTTGACTTAGGAGTATAGCAGGATTCATAGATTTTTGGGGGGGCTCTATTCTATTCTGTTGGTCTGCTCATTTATACCAGGACAGTACTGCTTTAATTTCATGCAGTTTCACATAATGTTTTAATCTCTAATGGGTAAAATCTCCTGTGTGAACTTTAACTTTTTGTAAATAATGTTTAAAGTCTTTTTATTGCACATATAATAATACTTATCATTGCTCCTTTTTCCATGTCATTAATTATTTAAAAAGCACTAAAATTTTTTTAGTATTCTTGGGTTTAGCATTTAGCATTTAGTATTTTTAGTATTTTGGGGTTTAGCATTTAGGATTTTAGTATTTAAAATGTAAAAAAGAAGTTGCTGTGGCTGATATCGAAGAGGTTATTGCCTAGGTTCTCCGCTAGGATTCTGATGGATTCCTGTCTCACGTTGAGGTCTTTTATCCATTTTGAGTTTATCTTTGTGTACGGTGTAAGAGAATGGTCGAGTTTCATTCTTCTACATATAGCTGTCCTGTTTTCCCAGCACCATTTATTGAAGAGACTGTCTTTTTTCCACTGTATATTTTTTCCTGTTTTGTCGAAGATTATTTGCCCTTAGAGTTGAGGGTCCATATCTGGGCTCTCTACTCTGTTCCACTGGTATATGTGTCTGTTTTTATGCCAGTACCATGCTGTCTTGGTGATCACAGCTTTGTAGTAAAGCTTGAAATCAGGTAACGTGATGCCCCCAGTTTTATTTTTGTTTTTCAACATTTCCTTAGCAATTCGGGGTCTCTTCTGATTCCATACAAATTTTAGGATTATTTGCTCCAGCTCTTTGAAAAATACCAGTGGAATTTTGATTGGAATGGCATTAAAAGTATAGATTACTCTAGGCAGTATAGACATTTTAACAATGTTTATTCTTCCGATCCAAGAGATATGTCTCCAAAGGCAAAGGAAACAAAAGCAAAGATGAACTTTTGGGACTTCATCAAGATCAAAAGCTTCTGCACAGCAAAGGAAACAGTCAACAAAACAAAAAGGCAACCCACGGAATGGGAGAAGATATTTGCAAATGACAGTACAGACAAAAGGTTGATATCCAGGATCTATAAAGAACTCCTCAAACTCAACACACACAAAACAGACAATCATATAAAAAAATGGGCAGAAGATATGAACAGACACTTCTCCAATGAAGACATACAAATGGCTATCAGACACATGAAAAAATGTTCATCATCACTAGCCATCAGGGAGATTCAAATTAAAACCACATTGAGATACCACCTTACACCAGTTAGAATGGCCAAAATTAGCAAGACAGGAAACAACCTGTGTTGGAGAGGATGTGGAGAAAGGGGAACCTTCTTACACTGTTGGTGGGAATGCAAGTTGGTGCAGCCACTTTGGAAAACAGTGTGGAGATTCCTTAAGAAATTAAAAATAGAGCTTCCCTATGACCCTGCAATTGCACTACTGGGTATTTACCCCAAAGATACAGATGTAGTGAAAAGAAGGGCCATCTGTACCCCAATGTTTATAGCAGCAATTGCCATGGTTGCCAAACTGTGGAAAGAACCAAGATGCCCTTCAGTGGACGAATGGATAAGGAAGATGTGGTCCATATACACTATGGAGTATTACGCCTCCATCAGAAAGGATGAAGACCCAACTTTTGTATCAACATGGATGGGACTGGAAGAGATTATGCTGAGTGAAATAAGTCAAGCAGAGAGAGTCAATTATCATATGGTTTCACTTATTTGTGGAGCATAACAAATAACATGGAGGACATGGGGAGATGGAGAGGAGAAGGGAGTTGAAGGAAATTGGAAGGGGAGATGAACCATGAAAGACTATGGACTCTGAAAAACAATCTGAGGGTTTTGAAGGGGCGGGGGGGTGGGAGGTTGGGGGAGCCAGGTGGTGGGTATTAGAGAGGGCACATATTGCATGGAGCATTGGGTGTGGTGAATAAGCAGTGAATTCTGTTACACTGAAAAGAAATAAATAAAAAATAATAATAATAAAAAAAACTAATGATGACTAATATATAACAATAAAAAACTTTTTTTCAAAGATTTTATTTATTTATTTGACAGAGAGAGATCACAAGTAGGCAGAGAGGCAGGCAGAGAGAGAGGAAGGGAAGCAGGCTCCCTGCTGAGCAGCGAGCCCAACGCGGGACTCGATCCCAGGACCCCGGGATCATGACCCGAGCCGAAGGCAGCGGCTTAACCCACTGAGCCACCCAGGCGCCCCAAAAAAACTTTTAATTAAAAAAAAAAAGGATAGAAATTCCAGCCCCATGATTCTCTTGCACACAAGTCCCATTGGTTTTCTTTTCTTTTTTTTTTAATTATTATTTATCAGTAGTCTTTTTATTAATCCATATGTTTATTTTCTTCAGTTCTGCTCATTTACTATTACCCTTTTTTGTTTACTTATGGGATCATTCTCCTTCAGTCTAGAAAGTTTTAGTGGGGCTTATTGTAGTGTCAGTCTGCTATTGTTGAATTCTCTCTCTTTTGGGTTTGTTTGAGAATGTGTTTCTATTGGTTTTCAAAGCCAGATGTTTTGGGGGCTTTGTCTCTCTGGTGCAAGTCTCAAGGGTTGAGGTGCCTGATTTGGAACACAGAACCCTCACTTTTAGGAGAAAACTCTGTATTTGTAAGATACTTCCTGATTGTGAGTCATTGCATGAGGCATGGGTTTTTTGGTGAGACCACATCTCTGCCTCTCCTACCCATCTTGATGTGGTCTTTTTACTCTTGTAGTGGAGGAGCTACAGCTAGTTTACAGTCTTTGAGCCAAAGTTTCCCTCTAAAATTATTGCATGACCTATAAGATTGAGTCTGCACTAGTACCCCAGCTGTGCCAGTCACGTGCCATGTTGTACATGAACATGGTTGTAGATACGGAGGGCTTGTTAGCCAACTACTCTCCCCACAACAGATCTTAGTGGCTCATTTCCATGGAAGCCATAGTCCACACCTTAAGCTGCACAGATCTATGCACTGTTTTCCATGTAAGTGGAAGCAGTTGGGGAGCAGTTTCTTCATGGTTCCCATGGCCTCTAGTCTTAAGGGAAAACTTAGAGGGAGGGGCATTATTGAGTTGCTACCAAGGCATGACTGGCACTCATCATCTCCTCCTTCCATTTCCATTCTGAATTTCTCTCACTCTCAGCTATCACCTCAGCAGGTCTAGGTGTATTCCCTGGTGGTATGACCCAACCCTCATTCCTGAGGTATCTTCTCAGGTTGGGGTTGCCACCTGTGTCCATTCACAGTTACAAGGAGCCAGGGAGCACCAAGAGGCTCCAAGTGGATTGTCTAGCTCCACATGTATTCTTCCTGCCCCCTTGTGTAACAACAGCTCTACTGCCTGCCAAGATAGTGATACCTCTGCTTACTCTAGATACAAGGCATCCAAAGTACTTTGATAATGGCTGTAGTTTGTAGTTCAGTAGATCCCTGGTAAGGTGAGCCTTTTTGGAGAACCACAGTCTCTGACCCTGCAAATCCCAGAGCTGTAGGGACAGGAAGCACAATGTCCCCCAGTGGATCATTGGGAGAAATGGGGGAGAGGAGAAATTCATGCTTCCACCTATTGGTTCCCTAAACTATGTATTATTCCTAATGGGAACACAGTGATATACAGAGGTCTCTAATTTAGCACATACACTGCATCCTAAATGATAACACCCAGACTCTCTGCGTATTGTCTCTGAGGTGGTGCTTCAGTTGTGCCTCTGGAATACTGTTTCAGAATTCTGTGAGGCCTGCTTCTTCTGGGAGATCTGGTGTATGGATCCCATGGGCATGGGTTCAGTCCCACACATCCTTAATGTAAAATGGATCTCCTATACTGTGTGGGATCCCATGCCTGTGGATCAAGCATTCTATAAGGCTATAGGTAAGGATGCTGGCTGAGGCTCTCTCTATGGGTAGGAAAGGCAAAATATACCTAGGAAAAGTATCCTCCTTATGAAAACCAGCTGCTTATCCTCCCAGAAAGAAAGAGGCCTAATGTAATTGACTTCCCACCAGGTGACTGATTGATCTTAAGAAAGAGTATCATATCCAGTAGCACAGTATTGGAACCTATTGCTGACAGGTCAGACATTTAGAGATAGTAGTATGTAAATCAGGTCTGTAGCCTCATCCCAACTGCCATGTCCACTCCATTCATGTGCCCATTATGCCATTTCTTGGGTGGCTGATGACGAAGGCTGACTAATGTCAACCGACTGAGTCAATTTGTCTACTCGGTTGTTTAGAGTCCCTTCCATGGTAGATGCTTTCTGGTGGACATTATATATGACACAAAGATCATCACACCTCATACCTACTCCCATAGGTCCATCAAATATCTCTACATCAGACTTCCTTGTCTCTGATTTTCCAGTACATTTCCTTTCCAGAGAGCCAGGTCATTGGCTGTTGGTCAGGAATCTATATGTATTCTCAGCTCAGCCCACTTCTTTAACATAAAGTAGAAGACTAGGTACACCTCTCATGTTTCCACCCACTGGAAAGATTTTCTTTTTCCGTTGTCTTTCAAAGCCACTCCTGAATGTGACTATAATGCAACTACTGTTCATTTTCAGCTTACAGAACATACCAACCCAACTCATCTGTAAACAAAGCTTGAGATTATGCCTCCTTCAGCTGGTCATATAAATCTCTCCATATGGCCATAACTATGGGCAGGGGCACTGATACAACTGTGGGGGTGACATGTGGATTTGGATAACTGGCTAATACAGCTTATTTATGCCCTCTGGTCCTACTTGGGCTTGATCCCAGATATACCATTTCCCTCATACGACAGAGTGCTGCTGAGCTCATCTGACTTAAGACGTGGTGAGTTTAATGATAAGAATCATGGTCAGTTTTATTTACTGACTTATTTCAAGTGACTAGAACAGTGTTTGGAATATAATAAGAGCTCAACAAATATCTACCGAGGAAATAAAGAACAGAAATTAATGTATTGGAAAGGAAAGTAAAAATTATAAGTATTTTTTTTAAAGTTTAGTTCCTTTTATAAAAAGACTAACAAAATCAATAAAATATTAGCAAAATTTATCAATTTTAAAAAGGGAGGTGGTGCAAATAAATAATATTATCAATCAAAAAATCATACAGAAGTATGATGGTTTGTGGGGCGCCTGGGTGGCTCAGTGGGTTAAGCCGCTGCCTTCGGCTCGGGTCGTGGTCTCAGGGTCCTGGGATCGAGCCCCACATGGGGCTCTCTGCTCAGCAGGGAGCCTGCTTCCTCCTCTCTCTCTCTGCCTGCCTCTCTGACTGCTTGTGATCTCTCTCTGTCAAATAAAAAAAAAAAAAAGAAGTATGATGGTTTTAAAAATTAGTAAACCACTTCTCATCTTTACTGCTACCATCTTTATTCTTCCAAACCACATTTCCTGAATGTCTGCTTGTTTTCTCTGTGTCCATTTTGTCCCCACCCCAGTCTATTTTCTACACAGCTACCAGAATGATCTTTTTTAAACTTTTTACTTTAAACTAATTTTAGACTTATAGAAAAGTTGCAAGAATAAATTTTCCAAATACCTTTCACCCAGTTTCTCTTCATGTTATATAACTATAGTGCAAAGATCAGGACCAAAAAATTAACATAGACACAGTATTATTAACTAAATTTCAAACCTTACTCAAATCTCACTTGCTTTTCCACTAATGTTCATTTTCTGTTCCAGAATCCTATCCAGGCCTCCATGTTGCATTTAATTGTCATTTTTCCTTAGTCTCCTCCAATGTGTGACATTTCTTTAGACTTCACTTCTTTTTCATGATATTGACACTTTTGAAGAATACTGAGCAACTAAAGAAGTAAATTATATTCATTGAGAGAGAGAGAGAGAGAGAGACTTTATGTCCATAAATCTGAAAACTTGGATTCAGGAACAATCCCTAGAAAAATAAAATAACCAGAGGAAACTCAAGAAGAAACCCTGATTAGGCTTATAGCTATTAAAGAAATAAAAATCTGCTTCTAAAATAAAATAAATATTAGGTCTAGTCAGTTTTATAAGTGAGTTCTAGCAAACATATAACCTTAATCTTCTACAAACTGTTCTAATGAGGGGGAAAAAAAGGTCAATTCCCCCAACTTATATGATGAGGCAAGTATATGCTTGATACTAACCCTAGGTAAGAGCAATATGAGAAAGAAAAATGTAGAACAACATCCCGAGTAAATAGAGAAGCATGATTCTTGTCAATTTATGTGAGTCAAAAATATGATCTCAAGATATTTAGCAAAAAATGATAAAAGATAAGACACATATAGGACTCAAAAAAAAAATCTCTTAACAGGCTAGAAACACATGAGAATTTCCTTAACTTGATAAATAGTATCTACCAAAATCATAGAGCAAATTTTATACTCGATGAATCATTACAATCATTTCCTTTTGAGAAGAAACAAGATAGATGCCATCATTATTTCCATTTAACATTTTACTGGATGTCCAAGGAAAAGATAAAAAGGCATAGTGATTGAAAGGAAAGAAATAAAACGGTCACACATAGATGATATCCTTCTCTGCACAAGAATTCAAGAGGATATATATGGACAAGTTATTTGAAATAAGAAAATTCATTTATTCTAGAAATTTAGAAGCAGATATGATTTGGTGATTGAGGAAGAGATGGAAGAAATAAGAATGATACCTGGTGTTCTGACTTGAGGAAATATGTGATGTAGTAACATTTATTGAGATTGCTAATTCTGCAGGGGAGTGAGACTTGAGTTAGGGCAGTCTTACCATGTGGGTGGCTTCCTGGAGAACTTATCCATGTGGGGCCCTAAATATCACTGGCAATAAGGAGATGGGGAAAACTATCTGCAGAACTTCTATGAAAGAGATTATTACACATAGGTAAAGAATATTCTCATAAGCCACTTCAGATGGGGGTAAGACTCCTCTCCTCCCAAGATGGCAACTCACCAACTAACCCCAATAAAGGTAGTTCTGATAAGCCATGCTGGTTTTGTTTTTCTGAATGGGATATCCAAGTCTGGGAACAAGCTGATTTGGGCCAGGAAAATAGAAGAAAGGCTGGGGTTTTGGAACAGTAACGATTCATTCTCTATTCTTCCTCACAAAAGTTCTCAGCCTCTATCCTTTTTTTTTTTTTTTTACGATTTTATTTATTTGACAGAGAGAGAGATCACAAATAGGCAGAGAGGCAGGCCGAGAGAGAGGGGGAAGCAGGCTCCCCGCTGAGCAGAAAGCCCAATGTGGGCCTCGATCCCAGGACCCTGAGATCATGACCTGAGCTGAAGGCAGAGGCTTAACCCAATGAGCCACCCAGGTGCCCCTCAACCTCTATTCTAAATAAAGGATAAAAGGATGAAGTGTGGGGTGCCAAGTTAGTAACTAGCTAAGAAGCACCTGTATCTTGAATAGAGCCCACGATAAGGGAGAGTACGGCAGGAGAAAATGTACATTGGAGACAAGTATTAGCAGAGTGAGAAGTGTTCACTGTCAAAGTCACATAGGCAAATTAAGTTCAATCTACTTGGTGCAATATGGTGAAGTTAAATCAATATGATTTTACCCTGATAAATTCATTCCTTAACTTATTTATCCACTCATATTTAATGAAGACCAACTTTGTAGAAGATCTGTTCCAACATCTCTTCCTTTTCCCCCTCTTGAGCTTAATTCGAACTCGCTTGCTTGTTTACTGAGTTTCTGAGGACAGGCATGGATGGACTCAATATATACAAACTTTCTTTTTTTTTCCTGATT
This sequence comes from Enhydra lutris kenyoni, assembly GCF_002288905.1. Lineage (NCBI taxonomy): Eukaryota > Metazoa > Chordata > Mammalia > Carnivora > Mustelidae > Enhydra > Enhydra lutris. The sequence goes on from NW_019154088.1 coordinate 49,279,022, forward strand.
AATCCCTAAACCCCTCTGACTCAGCATTTTATTCTTGTGTACATTAAAATCAAATAGTTTTCTAAGGTTACAACCTTCAGCTTCCAATATACTTCTCCCAGGGTTTTATATTCATTAAACACATGAGGCATCTATCTGCTCTTTCTTTTGCTGTTCCCATGTAATTTATTTCAGAATCTTCTAAGTGGACTCTATTCGGTAGTCTCTTTAGATCATATAGATAGCCTGTAAAGATATTTCCACTGAATCTGGGGTGCCTGAGTGGCTCAGTCACTAAGCCTCTGCCTTTAGCTCAGGTCATGATCCCAGGGTCCTGGGATTGAGCCCTGAATCGGGCTCCCTGCTCAGCGGGAAGCATGCTTCTTCCTCTCCCTCTCCCTCTGCTTGTGTTCCCTCTCTTGCTGTGTCTCTTTTCAAGTAAATAAAATCTTTTTAAAAAAAGACATTTCCACTGAATCTAATGTAATGCTTTCCTCACTGGATTAGGATACATGGTCCCATATTAATCCAATTATGACCATCTACTATTCAACACTGACTAGGTGTTCTTTTGCCATCAAAGAACTTAGAATCTTGTATGGAAGATAAATCACAGAATTAAATAACTATTTTTTTTTAAAGGCATAATGTGCCAGAGGAATGAGCAAAGGACTATGAGATTTCACTGGAGGACAAATCAGCTTTGGCTTCAGTGACATGAGAGGGCTTCATAGAAAAGGTGGCATTTAAGGAAGTCAAAGGATTTCAGTATCTTGAGGGCGGGCTTCCAGGGAGAGGCAATAATGTGAGTAAGATGGGAAACCATAAAGAAAGTCCAGGAAATGATCTGTAGGTACCCTTGGTAGAAGAAAATACATGAGACAAGAAAATACATGAGAAAATGCATGAGACAAGGGAGACAAGTTAGGTGACAGCTAACTCTGAGCGTTTATTACAAGCCCAGAAGTCTACAAAGTGCCCTACGTTTAATATGCCACTAAATCCTCACACAACTCAAAGGGTAAGTACCATTCCCATTTCTGTTTAAGATGGGGAAAGTAAGGTACAGTAGGATCCATGACTTGCCCAACATTGCATAGAGACAAAATGGCAAAGCCAGGATTTGAACCCAGTAAGTCTGCCTGCAGAGCCACACCTTGCCCAATGTGGCCAGAGAAGGCAGGGGAATGTGTAAGAGGTGTGGCAGAGGGTGTGGGTGATGGATATGAAGAGAGGATTTTCAAGAAGGCAAAGGTCATTCACCGTGATAAATCTCTCAGACAGTCCATAGCCCCAGACTGAGAAAAAGCCAATGAATAGTTGGCCCCTGGAGACTTTAGGAGAGTAAGTTCAGCAGAGTAGTGTCAAAGAAGCCAAAACTCAGAGAATTAAATGCGGAGTAAGTGGTGGGACTGAGAGGCAGCCACCTTTCTAGAGTTCTGGTGCCTAAGGCAAAGAAAGAGAGGACAGTTGCCAGAAAAGCAGGACCAGTTTGTGGTTTTATTTTTCAGGCTAACTACACTTGTGCTTATTTGTGTAGAGGAAAGTTAGTGAAAGTGCTAAAGAGAGAAAAACAACTGAAATGACTAAGTCCTTTGCCAGGGTAAGGGGACATAGGGGGGCTGAGTACAGAGATCAAGGACACAGGGGAAGGCTCAGAATGCTGAGGAGAACCGGAAAGGTAACACTGCCTCTGAGACAACAGGAAGGCAAGAAAAGACAGGAAGTGAGGTAATGAGGTGGAGGAGGAGCAAGTCTACTCCTGAGGACCTCAATCCCCCCGGTGAAGCAGGAGGCTGAACCCAGTGCTGTAAGAGGAGGTAGGGTAGATTGGAAGTAGACACTTACCAATTGCAAAGGTGATTTAAATCAATTAATGGAAGGTTAACAAAAGTTGTGTTGGGTCTGGCCTGGCATAATCAGGCTAGCAGGCTCACCCCCCTCTGCACCCTGGTGTGATGCCTGATCCTGTTAAGAGCTCCCCTGTAGGGGCGCCTCAATGGCTCAGTGGGTTAAAGCCTCTGCCTTCGGCTCAAGTCATGATCCCAGGGTCCTGGAATCAAGCCCCACATCCGGCTCTCTGCTCAGCAGGGAGCCTGCTTCCCCCCACCCCGCCCCCCGCCCCCCGCCGCCCGCCGGCCTCTCTGCCTACTTGTGATCTCTGTCAAATAAATAAATCTTAAAAAAAAAAAAAGAAGGAGCTCACCTGTAGCAAACTCACCTCTTCTGTGCATTTATTTATTATTTATTTATTCAGTGTCTAATTAGCCAACTTATAGTACATCGTTAGTTTCTGACCTAGTGTTCAACAATTCGTTAGCTGTGTATAACACCCAGTGCGCATCACCACACGTGCCCTCCTTAATACCCATCACTTGGCTACCCCCGTCCCCCTGCCCCCTCCCTTCTATAACCCTTACTTTCTTTCCCAGAGTCCAGAGTCTCTCACGGTTTGTCCCCCTCTCTGATTTCTTCCCATTCAGTTTTCCCTCCCTTCCCCTGTGGTCCTCCATGTTATTCTCATGTTCCACATATGAGTGAAACCATATGATAATTTTATGCTTTTCTTCCTGAACTGGCTGCCTCCACCAGTCCTGCCCTCTACATCACACTCATTCCTGCTCTCCTTATTCCAACTCCTTCATCCCTTCCTCTAACAGCCTCTCCCCTTAGACTTAATGCTTGGTATTACTTCCGCAGCCAGCTCTGACTTCTAGCTTCCGTATTTATCATGATTCCAATTCATCCGTTTGAATTCCCTACTTTGTAGCTCATCACCCACTCAATCCAGCCTAAACCCTGGAACCTTTCACAGCATACGCCCAAGAGGCATGCTCCATTAAAGGAGAGCACATAGAAGAGCTGCAAGTCATCTCTGATGGCTGATTCGGATAGCCTGTGTACGAGACAGTCTCGGTTTGCCCTCAGGATCCACTCTCCATGCTTTTCTACCTGCCCCTTCCCCCAGAAGGCTGACCCTCTATGGATAATATCAAACAGGTTCCCTTGCCCATTGATGTTCAGTTGGGGGCAGGTAGGAAAGAGAGGGCAGGAAATTTATTTCTCAAGTTCCCTGCTGTGTGCTTGCAGGCTGGCAGTGGCTGTGTGCCTCCACTGAAAGACCACAACTTCTCTCCAGCAGCCTCACCTACAGCTATAGCTAGAACCACAGTTCCGGCTCCGCCCTCATAAATTCCAGTAACCACTCTTCGCCTGTGCAAGACCAAGAAACGTTATTTCCCTTAACATCTTTGTAAATTGTCCATTAACCCCTCTTCAGTTTTCCCACTTTAAATGTGGTATCTCTGTCCTGCCACAACCTTAACTGACACAGTCCTGACCCTGAATAGATCCAGCCGGCATCATTTCAAGACACGTGTAGCAGGACCGGGAATCCAGGAACGTAATGTGATGTAGGTGACGGAGAATTTCTGCCCGAACACCCCACTGGTATCCTCAAACCTAATACATCTAAAATCTGATTCATTAATGCCTCCCCCTTATCTAAATTTATTCCTCCTTCAGACTTCCCCACTTTTTTCCCCATTCATTCTTTATTTAAGTATTCACCATTTATAGAATGCTTCCAACATGCTAGGCACTGTGCTAGGCATTAGGGATTCCAAGATGCTGAGAAAAATGTTCCCTTCTCTAGGAGCTAACTACTAGTGGGGGAGACCCAACGTTGAATATAAAATGGTATGATACATGCTTCTTCTTCTTCTTCTCCTTCTTTTTTTTTTTAAACAGTTGGGACTACATGCTGGCAAAGCACAGAGGAAGAACCCAGAATAGGCAAAAGCAAAAGGCTTCTCCAAAGAAGTAATAAAAGAGTTGAACTTTAAAGACCAAGTATGCTTTCAGCAGTGGAGCACATAAGAGGGGGGACAACCATTTTATGCAGAGACGATGGGAGCAAAGAACAGAGGCATGAAAGTGCACAGCGTGTTCAGAAAATGGAAACTGTTCTGTACAGCTGGACTACAGGATAAATGGTGAGTCGGCAGGCAGGCAGGGGTGGTGGTGGAGGAAGAAAAGGAGTAAGTTAATAGGCTAAAAACAGATTGGAGGGCTCAGCCAGATTATAAAGGGTCTTAGCTGTTGTACTGGTATGATACCTACTGTGGTGAACCTTTTTACCTGTCCCCCAGAACAAACAGATAGGGCTTTCTACCTTTGCTTTAGGAAAAAGACATAACAAAACAGCCAAGAAGCAAAGAAAGGAAGGACTAGCTTTTGAGTGTCTAGCTAAGATTTTGACTTTTGTTAGAGCCCATATTCTGAGAAGAAAAGCACTTCTGAATTTCTAAAATCTTGGGCCCTAAAGGACTAAGAAGGGCTCAGCGTGTGCCATCAGCTCTACTTTTACGCAGAGCAGTTAAAGAGTCATGCTGGCTGGACTTAGAGCTTTTCCTTCCTATTTCAGATGCTCTATCTAAGGCCAACAGCTGGAAATGGAAAATATAGAACAGAAGCACATACTTTCTTGTTGATACTGACATTATTCATCCCTGGAATATCCAGATGGAATGGAGCAGGGCAAGGAGCAAGACCTTTGGACAAGATATAGATACATACATTAAGAAAGAATGAAAAGTCACAAGAAAGACTTTTCCCCAGAGATTTCTTTCTTTCATATTTAAGTATGTCTAATTAGAAATTCATCAATTACTCTAAAATTTAATAAATGTGCAAATATACATGCTAGAAGCCACCTATAAATATCTCCTGAAAATAAACAGTTGAAAAAATGCAATATAAGCTTCAGCACTTTTCTCTCTTTGTTTTATGTCATTCACCCTAATTGACAAATACATGGAAAATAATATATAATTACAAACTTTATTCTGGTTAAATCAAATTGTGCTTCCTATTCATTCATTCATTCATTCATTCATTCCATGTTTCAAGTTTTTATTGAAATCCTATTTAGTTAACATGTAATATAATATTGCTTTCAGGAGTAGAATTTAGTAACTTACCACTTACATATAACACTCAGTGAAGTTGTACTTCCTTCAGCCAAAAATTACCACAAGGGTTACTTTTAAATGACATTATTTTTGTTTGGGGCCCAAATATGTACAAAAAAAGTGACTTAAATAAGGCAAGGTTTTGTCTGTTTATGTCTATTGTGGGTTAGGCTTAAAGGACCACATCGGATGAGGCAGCCTGGTTTCTAGTTTTACCTGAGACTCTATAATTTGCCTGCCAGGTCTTCTCCCCTCTTTGTGCCCATCATTTTGAAACCAAGAAGGCTTATAAATGTTCACAGAATATACCTGTGGGATTTTAGAGAAAATTTGCCAGGGTCACTCTTCAGATAGCATCTGTTCTCTATCCTGGCCCCTTACTCTTGATGCTTGCCATTCAGTTCTGCCCTGAATTAATTAGACATCAGAATATCTCAGGATGTGATTGTTTTTTCTTTTACAAAATTATTATTAAATGTAGACTTAATGCATCATAATGCCACATTCACAGGGTTTTGTTTTTTGGTGTTTGTTTTGTTTTGTTTTTAAAGGTGCTGGTGCCGCTCTTTTTAGTATATTTCCCTTACAAGTTTCTTAGAATTTCGGAACTACAGGTTTTGGAAAGCCAGAGCCATTAACTGAGGTTGCCCTGAGGACCTATTTCCATGCCTGTTTTCCTAAAAACAACAGTAATAAGAAGAGGTGAAAATGGACAACTGCTAGTCTATATGTATTCCTTTGTATCACTTGAACAGAACACCGCTTCTTCAGGCAGATGCGGTCACAATAGGAATTGTGACTTGGGGACAGAGTTACCAGCTTGATTTCAGCCTCCCTTGTTCCCCCAGCCAAGAGAGCCCCCCAAAGACTGCAACCCAGCCCCAAGTCAACTCAGCTCTTGAACAGATTAAGATAATTTGTCCTTACTCTAGTTAACTACTGAAAGTTAGGTGAGCCCTCTCTAGAGACAGATAACTTCATCAAAGCCTCTACAGTATTTTTACACAATGCCCAATATTTAATAAAAAAAGATTAGGCAGAACCAAGAGAAAAAGCAGATAATAGAAATGCACTTACAGATGGCTTAAGTGTTAGAATGATTCACCACAGGCTTTAAGAAACAGTAATTAAGGGGCACCTGGGTGGTTCAGGAGGTTAAGCCTCTGTCTTCAGCTCAGGTCATGATCTCAGGGTCCTGGGATCGAGCCCCCATGTCAGGCTCTATGCTCAGTGGGGAGCCTACTTCCCCACTCTCTCTCTCTCTGCCTGCCTCTCTGCCTACTTGTGATCTCTCTCTCTGTCGAATAAATAAAATCTTAAAAAAAAACAGTAATTAAAATATTTGATAAAATACATGATAGGATAGAGAATCTCACACAAAGACTGGAATACATAAAAAACAAACTAATTCTATAACTCTAAAATTTTGGATCACATATATGTAACTTGTAAGTTATTAAGGATTAATGGGAGAGTTGTAAAGAGAAAAAGAAGGTGAACTGTGTGATGGATCCTGGGAGGAGGTCTTTGGAATGCAGCCATGGGGAAGTTAAAGAATCTGAAGCAGTCCTCCCGAGTCTGGTACCTGCTTTCCTGACACCACCGTGGGGGGACAGTGGAGTTACCTTTCTCTCATCAACAATGTGCTAATGTTAGCTGGAGGGAAATTATTAGGGGAATGCCAAGTTTTTTAAATCCTAGGAACAGGGAAATAAGTTTGAAAAATAGGGATGCCCAGGTGGCTCAGTCAGTTAAGTATCTGCCTTTGGCTCAGGTAATGGTCTCAGGGTCCTGGGATCGAGTCCTGCATTGGGCTCCCTGCTCAGTGAGAAGCCTGCTTCTCCCTCTCTCTCTGCCCACCTCTCCTTGTGCCTTCTCTCTCTCAAATAAATAAACTCTTTTTTAAAAAACTAGAAATTTAAGAATTTTGAAAAATATACCCATATACACCCAGAGAATTGTTAAATAAAGGTTCAAAACCAAAACCCTCGGCCACGATGGAGTCCAGGAAGTAGCTATAAACTGTCCCAACCATAACACCCAAAGGGTCCTGAACTTTTGAATAAATAGCCAGACACAAGCAAAGAAAGCAACTCTGTCTCAAAAGCAATCAACTTCTCCAAATCATCTACTAAATTGTGCCTGAAACTCATATTTTTAATTTCAGAAGATCTTTTCTGAGCTATACTTGGATCTCCACAGTGCTTTGTTGTTGTTATTGTTGTTCAAATTATCATCTCTCCCCTTCTGTGCTTCTGGTGTGTTACAGCCTATGTTAGTTGTTCTCCCTCTCCACCAATGCTTGGCTCTCTAGGTTTGCTGTTACTTCTCTTGGAGCTGCTTATAGGGACTCAGTTTACCTGCATGCCCTAAGTGGTCTGCTGTTTTATAGCATACAGCTTCCAGGAGGAAACATTTTTGTTCCTTGGTTTTCTCTTGATCCCCTGAAGTTAGCAGGGTTATACCCTTCTCCATCTCCTAAGGACCTGAAGAGTATGGGCATGCTGACATCAACTTTCCTTAGAGCATCAAAGATTCCCTTGAGCCCAGATACTCTAGGCATGAATGCCTGTGGCTGCTTGCCTGGGACCCTGCCACAGTTATCCCCAAGCTCTCATTTGGACCACAGAGGAGGGAACTCAGCTACAGATCACAGTTCAGTTTTGAAGGGAATGAATCATCTTTATTATTATGTGTTGTTGTTTTTCCTTTTTATGATGAACTAATTTTAAACCACAGATCTATTATTTTGATGGCTCTTTTGTTTTTTTGTTAATCTACCCCCAAGGTATAAATTTAACAAAGAGGTCTTCATTGGGTTTTTACTACTACATTTCCTAAACTATTGCCGTGTAAATTCTATTGAGTTTTTGGTCCTATATCACTACTCACCATGTGGCAAAGCAATTCTTTTATAGCTTTTCTTTGTTGTAACAAGGGTGAAATTAAAAAGACATATAGAGCGCCCCTAGAAGTCAACGTTTTAAAGAGTTACAAATCCTTTCCCTTTTTTGGCTTAGTTCCCTTCAATCCACTCCATTTCCTGACCGCTGCCATATGTTTCAAAACTTGGGAGACCTCATTTGGAAAGACCAGGGACAAAAGAGATGTCTGATTTATCTGTAGTCTACAAAAAAATATATTTTACTTCTAAACTCATTGTAAATGATACATGAATAGATTCTTATTTTCTTAGTTTCATTGTACTAGTATACGCTATGTGCTTCTGCTACAGAGAACCTGTTTAATTTCTTTTTCAAATTAAAAATCTATAATGATGGCACCTGGGTGGCTCAGTGGGTTAAGCCCACTGTCTTTGGCTCAGGTCATGATCCTGGGGTCCTGGGATGGAGCCCCACATTGGGCTCCCTGTTCAGTGGGGAGCCAGTTTCTCCCTCTTTCTTTGCTCCCCTGCTCCTGCTCTCTTAATCACTTTATCTCAAATAAGTAAATAAAATATTTAATAAATAAATAAAAATCTTTAATGACTTTAGTAGTTCATTTACATTATTATTATTGAAAATATATTTGGATTTCACTATTTGTTCTTTATTGGTCCTACCTGTTTTATATTTTTTTTTCTTTTTCCCTTTCTTTTGAATTAACTAAATATTTTGTGTTACTGCATTTTCTCTTTTACTAGTTGTATATACTGTTGCTATCCTTTAGCAGTTATTCTAGAGAATGTGCATACATTCTTGACTTAGTATCATGCAGTATGTATCAATAATTTTACCACTTCCTGGATGTTAAATTCTTAAAGCATTTTGACTCCATTTATCCCCTCATGCCCTTTGTCACGCATTTAGTTTTATATATATTTAAACTCCACAAGGCATTATTATAACTGCTTTGTATGGTGTGTATTTATTTAGATTTATCCATATGTTTACTCTTTCTTTCCTGCATTTCTGTTTTTCTGTCTGGAATCATTTTCCTCACACCTGAGGAATTCTCTTTACTACTTCTTTTAGTGTGAATCTACTTCTTTTAGTGTAAATCTTCTGGTGATGAATTCTCTTAGCTTTTCCATGCTGAGAAATGTCTTTGTTTTTCTCTAATCTGGAGAATATTTTCACTAAGTATAGAATTCTAGGTTAGTACTCAGGTATTTCTCAACCCCCCTTTCCCATTCCGTGATTTTAAAAACTTAGCATGCCCCTGATAACTTCCTTCCAGCTCACTTTGACGGACTGCTGCTCAGGCAGTGTCTCCCCATGGTGGTGTCAGGAATGCAGGTACAAGACCCAGGAAGAAATGTGCTTCAGATTCTTTAACTCTCCCACGGCTGCATTCCAAAGGCCTTCTCCCAGGCTCTGACATATACTTCATCTCCCTTTCCTCTTGGGAACTTTCCCATTAATCTCTAGTATCAGTGACTAGAAATAAACACATTATTCAACATGTTCACAATTTTAAGAAAGGTATTAAGCAAATTGGTATATATTAAAATTTTGTGTAAAAAAATTTAAGGTTAGGAAGGGCTTGCTATATTTTCGACCAGACAACTGTATCATTATTAAGCAAGCCCACTACCCATCTGATTACCAGTTTGATTACTTAGGGGAAGAAATGCTAGCTAGCTGCTATAATAAGCAAGCCTTGGAATTTCAGAGGTCTGACACTTTTGTTTACTTTGTACCCAGTAGAGGTCAACCGGATTTTCAGGGGGCAGACTTTCATGTGGAATTCAGTGAGCCTGGTTCCTTAAATCCCTGGGATTCAGAGTCCTTCACTGGATTCTGCATTCAGCCAGCAGATGAAAGAGTGACCAGAAGATCACGAAAGGCTGGTTTTCAAAGGTGGAGTCTGCAAATGGCGCGTGTCACTTCCACTCACATTCCATGGGCCGGAACTCAGGGAATAGTCAAATCTGAATGTAAGCGAGGCTGACAGATGTCATCTAGCTGAGTGCCCACAAAAAAGAGGAAACTGGGTTAGCGAGCGGTTCGTCTCTATCACAGTAATTCAATTTAAAATCATTAACTTTTTCCAAACCATGCTCAAGAAATTAAGAACTCTTTAATGTATGTTCAATTTGGGCTCAAAGTAACTTACATATGATAAAAAATGTTTACTAAACATGCTTAGTTTACCAGTTTATTAGTTTAGTTTAGTTACTAGTTTAGTAATATTTACTGAAGTGAACTTATCCCATTAGTGTTTTTTCTCCCTCTTTAACTAGCTTATACAAAGATCATAAAACTAATGGATTTTGAATAATTTATTGTACAGAATTATCACTAATCCAGACCATTGTTCCAAAAATTACCACACTTTACATTAGAGACAGAATACTTCCTGCACTGACCCAGGTGTTTTCTCTCCGCCCCTGCCTTTGGGTCACAGAGCATGGATGCTGAGAAAGTAGAGAAGTATGTTAAGGGACTTACTGCAAATTCCTGTTCCCTTCAGCTGTGCTCTCACTGCTGTTTGTTCACCATTACCTCCCCGTGCTAGTGGTGACCCCGTGCCTTCCCTATACTGGCTGCTCCATTCTTCTTATCTTTTATATGCTTGACACTCTATACCTTCAAGACAAACTTATCATTAAACATGTTTAGTTAAACTAAGTTTAGCTTAGAACGATCTTGTCCCCATTTTCCTCAATCACTCTGCAATATCTAAACTATTACACATTGTGGCAGAGACTGTTGGCTGACCACTAAATGTCCCATTTCCCCTCTTCTTCCTTACCAGCACAACTCCAACTGTATTCCAAGTGATGACGTGTCCAGCTAAAGGACATTTCCCAGCCTCTCTTGCAATAGAGTTGGCCTTATAAAAATACAATTGGCCTTATGAAATATAAGCTGGCAAGCTTGTAGTTGTTAGATTAATGCCAGCTATTCTAACAGATAAGTTCTAAATTCTTATCAGCTTATAAAATGGTATTTTTTGTATTTGCTTACACAACACCCAAAATGTGTGTTCCTGCCCAACGGCAAGCCTTCTCCACGGTCATTTCAGGACACAAGCTCTTTCTATATGTTGGCCTCCCTTTTCCTAGTACCTCAAAGTCCTTTAAGTTCAGCTCGCAGATGGGAAAAGGGTATGGAGGACGGCATGTAGCTGTATGGTGACACGAAACGACAAAGAAGGCAGAAAAATGTAGTTTATGTGACTGCTCAAGAAGAGGAAACGGATCTGGTGGGCAACTAGCTGTCTCTGCCTCACAGTCAAGCTAATTCAATAATGGATTCTGGCTCTGACAAATCAGCAGGCATGATTGGAACAGCCCACAGTCCCTACTCCCTGACTCAGTACATTCCAGGGAAGAAAATTACATTTAATCAGTCATCCAAGCCAAAGATTAATGTTTCTTCTTTACTTTCTGCCATAACAAGTGTATCACTATTTTTTTCTCTCACTATTGTTGTCATAAGCCATGACATAAGAATAGTTCCCAATCACAATCAGACTCATCAGCCTTTATGGTTACAAAAAACAAAATAAAGTTTGAAGACGACTGAGATAGGCAAATGGATGAGATAAGCTTACCCTGAATTTGTATTTAAAATCCCCAAAAAGGGGCACCTGTGTGGCTCATTTGGTTAAGTATCTGCCTTCGGCTTGGGTCATGATCCCAGAATCTCAGGATTGAGCCCTGAATCAGGCTCCCTGCTCAGTGGGGAGTCTGTTTCTCCCTCTGCCCCACACCCTGCTTGTGCTCTCTCTTTCACTCTCTCTCTCAAATAAATAAAATCCTTTTAAAAATAAAAATTAAAAAATTCCCCAAAAGAGCCAAAATTGCAAAATTTAACTTGTTGGTTGTTCTTCATAATCACATTTTTTGCTAAGTACAAGAAGTAAAACAGATGAGGTTTATAAGACATGCAGAGATCACTATCTCACTGCTCTGATCAACAACTCATTCCATTCACTCCGCAGACTCCAAATCAAAGTCTTCTCCAACACTCCCTTACCATATTTCCTCACTTAAATGACATTTACTGACTACACTTGATAGGTGTCACACCTGCAGATTATCGTTTGTTCGACTCATATTACTTTGTATTAAGAGCACATTTACCACAAGATGATCACAGAAACATTTAAAGCAGATAACTTCTCCATCTCTCTCCTTAATCATATTGCAAGTAATAATTTATCCTTAAACTTGGAAGTTTCCAATTCTTCTAGTTGTTTGTTCTCAAGGTTTTCCTACTAAGAATGTGTGTTATTTTAAATAATTCACCTTCCATATAAATTAGCATGGACACAGAGAAACTACTGATTTCAAAAGTCAATCACAACTATTTCCTTTAGGTCTTCCTCCAGAGCCACAGCCAGGTATATGAAACAGTTTTGAGACCCAGACTCGTATCTGCATGCAACTTATTTTTATTTGAGCTGGCTTTTCTGCCTGGTAGTTGAATACAGAAGAATATCTTAGCTTTTTATTATCAGAGATCAAAATTGTTTAAGACTCAAGAATAGAGGGGCACCTGGGTGGTTCAGTGGGTTAAAGCCTCTGCCTTCGGCTCAGGTCATGATCCCAGGGTCCTGGGATCGAGCCCCACATCAGGCTCTCTGCTCGGCGGGGAGCCTGCTTCCTCCTCTATCTCTCTCTCTCTGTCCGTCTCTGCCTACTTGTGATCTCTGTCAAATAAATAAATAAAATCTTAAAAAAAAAAAGACTCAAGAATAGAGCCTTATCAGGACAAAGAAAAATAGAAGGTATCATGGTTATTCATTCATGTAGCAAACATTTACTGAGATCCTACTGGGTGCTAGTGGTGTGTGCTGGGACATGGGGGTGGGAGAACGAGGTTGAAAAAGACGTGACCCCTTCCCTTGAGAGAATCACACCTCAACATGCAAACACACAACACAATATAGTAAATGCTATGGGACATTTGAGAGAGCCCAAGAGAATGGGTCACTTAGGTAAAGGGATGAGGGTAAGGAACTTCTGGGAAGAAACTGAAGAACATTGTTAAGTGAACAAAGAGATGAAATAAAAATTCAAGACTATGCTAAGGAAAGCTAGATCAAAAATGGTATGAATTTAAAAACAGCGTTGAATGCTATCACCTAGTCAAGGACCTGTCTTGCCGAAGGTCTAGATAGGCAGGCTCCTCTAAACCCGAGATAGTATAGGTGGAGTGTAAGAGCCACTGCCCATGGGTCTCAGCTGAGTTGCCCATCAACACTGTCCTGGTAGTGGTCACTGTGATGTGCCACACAGAACACCTCCCAAACAAAAGGACTTATTCCTCCAGATGCTGACACGTAGCCCTTAGCTGTCAGGCTCCCTGCTCAGTGGGGAGTCCTACAAATACGGCTTTGTCTCAAGATCCTGGCTGCACCCAAGGCCATGTGCCCTTCCCTTGGGCCCCAGTGCTTGGCCCACCCAAGGGTGTAAAGGCCCTCATCTCCAACTCAGGATAACCTGGGGCCCCTTTCAGCTTCTTAGTTTCTGGTGGGTTTGGGTAAGACTTTCATTGAAACTGTATCACAGAATGACTTATCTCTCCATCCAATCCTGCTTCTGTTTCTTCCCTTTCACCGGTGTCAATCCAAAAGCCCTCCTTAGTAACTATCCTACATGCTAATCTCCATGTCAGGGTCTGCTTCACAGGGAACCCGCCACACTTCCAGCAACATCGCTTAGAACCACAAGCAAAATACCAGAAAACCTCAGGATCCAGTGAACTGTCACAACCTATAATTGAGTTAAAAAATGTATTACTCCACCATTTATTTACTCATAGGTCATCACCCAAAGACATTTTCAAAAATTCATGCTGATCTTCAGGGTTTAAGCCACAGCCAAGCTAAAACTTGGAGTATGTTTTCTGTAAGCTCTGAACATACAGAGATTTGGATTTGGATCTACATGTGGACATGAAAGGTCAACTGAGGTTGGCCAAGGTACTTCCACTCCCCAGAATCTCTGAAGGATTTAATCTCTCTCTTTGACAGCAAAAGACATCAAAATGGAATTTCTTGCTGGATGACAGTTTGGGGGACCCTATAAAGCTGAAATCAGAATCAGACAAAATGAAGACTTGACTACACTACCTGCAAATTTTAACAACAGATGCTGAAATGATATTTGTGCTGACATAGTCACAAGATATTACCCGGCCAGTCTGAAATGCTGTCTGATCCCGCTGGTAGCTCTGCCTCCCAACTTCTGGGCACACACAGGGAATAGCAGAGTTCTTTCCTTTTCTCTCACTGTCTTATCTTCTGTGTTCCTCTTTTTCTCCATAGCAGAGGCTTAAGGAATCCAAAAGACCCAGATGCCATTCTATCCTCATCACTTATTAGTTATGTGAGCTTGAAGAAGTTATTATCCTGAGTCTCATTTTCTTCACCTGCAAAAAGGGAGATAAAAAAACTTCTTTGGTGCAGTTGGCAGGAATGAAAATATTAACTCCATTGGCAGAACTGCACAAAGCTGGTCATAGCATCATACCTCCCAGGGCCATGAACCAGTAGTGGTTCTCACCTTTGCTGTGCAGCAGAACCAACAGGGGACCTTCAAAAATACTGAAGCCGGGAAACCACCCCCAGGGAGTCTGATCTAATTGGCTGGGGATGCTGAAGTATCAAAAATGTTTAAACTCTCTCCAGGTGATACAGTGCAGCCAATGTTGAGAACTATTGCTCTCTGCAGAATCTTTCACTTAAGCCATGTAACTACCCCACGGGTTTAATACAGTTACCTATCCTCCCCTCTTTTTTTACAAAAAAGGAAATTGAGGTTTAGAAAGGTTGAAGATTGTTCAAGCATGCGAAAGTATTTAGGGGCAAAGCTGAGAGTTGAATTCACACAGTATGACTCCAAAAACCTTATCTATCGTCAGCCTACTGCTGTGCTCTATCCTACCTACTGAATGTGAAGAACCTTCTTCAGCATGGCTTTGAGCATGCAGAAGATACTCCAAAATTAGTAGCTAATTTGTTCTTTTCTTTTTAGCTTTCCTCTTCTCCGTTCTCTGCTTTCACAATCCATAACCTGAAATATTGCTTGCAGTTCATTAGGACTGAGGGATGGATAAGATTGAGAAGCAGAGTCAAGAAGGATTTAGGGAACACTATTCTTTTTCCTTCTCCTCCCCTTCCTAAAACCAGGCCACGAGCATACACTTGCTTTCTGTTTAAATTCTTTTGAGGTACCTATTGCAGATACTATATTGGAAATATCAGAAACCCAAAAAGAAAATTTTCTATCTTCCCTTCTCAAGTTTAAGTCAATGTTTCCTTTGCCTACGTCAACTTCTAGGTCTTCTACAATTACAAAGTCATAATTATATGTTCAGATTTGTCCACTCACATTATGTCATGCATATTTTTCCAGATTGTTTTATAAGCCAATTAAGCTGCCTAGTGCAGCTCTGCAAATAATGAAGATAATTTACTGTATAACTGGGCCCAAGATATTTTCATT
This sequence comes from Enhydra lutris kenyoni, assembly GCF_002288905.1. NCBI lineage: Eukaryota > Metazoa > Chordata > Mammalia > Carnivora > Mustelidae > Enhydra > Enhydra lutris. The sequence goes on from NW_019154088.1 coordinate 49,294,376, forward strand.
AAAAGTTTTCTTCTTGGGGGCACCTGGGTGGCTCAGTGGGTTAAAGTCTCTGCCTTCGGCCCAGGTCATGATCCCAGGGTCCTGGAATCGAACCCCACATCGGGCTCTCTACTCAGCAGGGAGCCTGCTTCCCTTCCTCTCTCTCTGCCTGTCTCTTTGCCTACTTGTGATCTCTGTCTGCCAAATAAATAAATAAAATCTTTAAAAAAAAGTTTTCTTCTTACTGGAAAAAAAAGTTTAGCATATTACTCTGAAAACTGATATAAAAATTTGTAACCATATAAAATTCACAGGACATGATATCGGCCTTCCTTGATTTGCTGTGCCCTGCTCAGTGCCCACATCCCTCACTGCGATGCCTGGCACCAAAGAGCGAGCACAAAAAATGCATGATGCGTGAACAAATTACACTTTTCTTGCCTGAACAGTAAATCTGTAAAATCAGAATTCTTAGGAGACCCTGAAGTAAAGCCTGAGAACTGAGCAGGGTTAATAACAGTGAAGTGGGCAGGAAAGCAGCCGGAAACCATGGTAAAGGCCAGCTATGTTAGCCAGGAGGAAACATGTGGTTTCCTGAATTATACCCATGCAAGGCCATCAACCTTTGAAGCATGACATATATAAACACTATCAAGGATCACAGCTCTCCCTTCAGTCACTCTTTGGAGTTGTTTCTAAAAAGTTGCTTACGTTTGTGGGCTCCCCTCTCCCTGTGCACTAATCTTGTACAGAGGTGAAGACAGCTGTAACAGAACAACAAGGCTGCAAAGAAGTGGAGTAGATATGCTTCAGAGAACACCACTGGACAACATCCTTAGAGGAAGTTTCCTAAGCTAGAGTCCATTGGGCCTCCTCTGGGCACCACAGTGGGACTTCAGGAAACTAGGAACACACTATAATTAGTGTGAAATGTGTGTGTGTGCTTATGTGTATGTGTGTGTGCCTGTCTGGAAAGGAGACCTCAGATGTCATCAGATTTTGTGTCTTTTGGTTTTAAAGTCTGCTCCTTCTTCCACTTCATCAACTCAAGTGGTGGTCTTCTAAACCCATCATCTTCATTAAGAGCTGGAGGTGGGGATGAGTAGAAGAAGGTAGAAGACCAGAGAGCTTATCCCACAGAAGGCTCTCTATTAATTGAATCAACAGATGTGTAAAGATTTGAAAGTGCCTAGCATGTATAAGGGCCTATTAATGTTCACGGATGTTATTATTATTGTTATTATTACTCTCTGCCAAACGCATTGGGTTTTTGCAACTTCACAACAACTCTAGGAGGTCGGCATAAATCCCATATCCTATTTGCAAGGAGATTTACTTAGAGAGATTGAGTAAACTAACCCAGCGCCACAGCTATCCAATTCCAGAACTATCCAATTCCAAAGCTTGGACTCTCATCTCTACCCCATGGCCTGTATTTCCAGCCAAGCTTTCAGCCTGGAGGCAGCTTCTCTGGCTTTCACATCGAAGGTCAAGAGTCCTGCTCCCTCCCCCTCAATCTATCCATCAAAACAGGCACTGGTCATAAGAATGAGGTTCTTGAAACCAAGCATAATCTACTTGTTTGTGTAATATGGTCCCAGTAATCCCACTCAAATTCCACACTCAAAGCCAGTTGCTCTCCCACCTTATTAAGGGTTAAAGAAAGAAATCACACTTATCAGCATGAACTCCCTTGCCTCTATGATGCAAGGGAACAAATGCTTTCCAGTAGTCACAAAACAGAGTGAGAAAGCTCTAAATCAAGTCTACTGTTTTCTGGCTTCAAAATCCATGCTAAAAACTGCAGTTTAATTTCTGCTACTAAAACAGACTTCCTAAAACAGGTGAGAATCCCAACTGCATTGTAACGAGCACTTCCTAGGTGTCCGCACTTTACCAGTTATCCCTACGCCTCAGAAAATCCAAGCAGGCTGGCTAGAGGTTACTTCTTGAGAAGTTAAGCAAGTCCCTCAGGGACACAAAAGCAGTAAGCGACAGGCAGAAGCAGGACTCGAACCCAGGTCTATATGATAAACAGCGTTAGTGCTCTTACCTATACTCCTTCTACCGTCTACACACAGCCACTGCGATTCATGGTACCCAAGGCTGGCATCTCTTCTTGGTTTTTCCTGGAGCCACTTCCCTGAAATCTAGCCAACCTCTCCAGAGGAGAAGGCATGGAAGCAGGACCGATGGACTCTACAAACACAAGATCCGGGTTCCAGGTCCATTTCCGCCCTTACTGGCTCTGTTACCTTGGGCAAAGAGAACTTAACCACCCGAGGTCTCACTTTCCTCACTTAATAAGTAAAGATTATTGTTCAGCTCGCACGGACCTGGAGGACGATGGGCACTCAGGCTTAAGTGTTATGCAACTGTGGGTTACCTTTACCCCTCCTTACTCCACGAATTCAAAAGCTCGTGGTTTTTCTCAGCCTCCCCTCCGCGCGCCTCTCACGAGTTCCGCCGCCACCTCCTCCTCACGCCTCTCTCCCCTCCACTCCAGCAGTTCTCTTGCCTAGTAGGGAGGACCCATCTTGGGCGCTCAAACTCTGGCGATGTTTCTTTCCTTCCGACTCTGGGCACGAAGGGCTGCGTCTCCTGGGGGCCGGCGCGTCAGCGTGGAGATCTTTGCCCGGCTGCCGCGGAATCCGCGATGTCCGTGCACGGTGCGCAAGCGGGCGCGCGGCCCGCCGCGAGAGGCGGGGTGTGACCGGAGGGTTTACATAGGAGGCGCCGATGGTGAGGAACACCCCCGCTTCCGTGGAGCTGCCTCTGCAGCGCAGCCTCCGGTCAGGAGCCGCTCGCGGAGCCGCCAGGGGTTCCCACACGCAGACGCCCGGGCCCTGGCCCTTCCGCAGCCTCGCTCCTGCCAGCCGCGCTGCCCGCCATGCGGCCGCCGCTCTACCGCTGTCACAACACCACCTCGGTGGAGAAGGGCAACTCGGCGACAGTGAGCGGGGTGCTCTTCAGCGCGGGCCTCCTGGGCAACCTGCTGGCCCTCGGGCTGCTGGCGCGCTCGGGGCTGGGGTCGTGCCCGCCGCGCCCGCCGCCCTCGGTCTTCTACGTGCTGGTGTGCGGCCTGACGATCACGGACTTGCTGGGCAAATCCCTCGTGAGCCCCTTCGTGCTGGCCGCCTACGCGCAGAACCGGAGCCTGTGGGGACTGGTGCCCGCGTCGGGCAGCTCCCTGTGCCAAGCCTACGCCTTCTTCATGTCCTTCTTTGGGCTTGCCTCGACGCTGCAGCTCCTGGCCATGGCCCTGGAGTGCTGGCTGTCCTTGGGGCACCCCTTTTTCTACCGACAGCACATCACCCTGCGCCGCGGCGCGCTCGTGGCGCCGGTCATCGGCGCCTTCTGTCTGGCTTTCTGCGCGCTGCCCTTCGTGGGCTTCGGGAAGTTCGTGCAGTACTGTCCCGGCACCTGGTGCTTCATCCAGATGGTGCACGAGGAGCGTTCGTTGTCGGTGCTGGGCTACTCGGTGCTCTACGCCAGCCTCATGGCCCTGCTGGTCCTCGCCATCGTGCTGTGCAACTTGAGCGCCATGCGCAACCTCTACGCCATGCACCGGCGGCTGCGGCGGCGCCCGCGCTGCGGAACTCCGGACCGCGTCGAGCCGGGGTCCTACGACAGGGAGGCGGCCGCGCAGCCCCTGGAGGAGCTGGACCACCTGCTGCTGCTGGCCCTCATGACCGTGCTTTTCACTATGTGCTCCCTGCCTTTAATAGTGAGTCCCTTCGCGCCGACGCTTTGGGGGCCCTGGAGCTCGGCCGGGCGGGAGGGAAGGGTGGAGCGTGTCGGACGCCGCGCAGGAGCTGCGCCCTCGGCCGCGACGGTTTGTGGTGGCGCTCCCCAGATCCGGTTCCCTCCACAGCCCCGACGACGCAGAACAGAATTTGTTGAGCCCGAACAGGGAAGGGGAAGACCGAGTCTGATGGTGTCTTCCTAGCCCCGCAAAACTTCTCCGGTTAGCAGCACCCCCTCCTCCCTTCTTCCCTCTGGGAAGATCTCGGGGTCTTTTTTGCGCTTCAGAACTTGGTTCCTCCTTGGCAGTACGAGTCCTTTCCCGGTGGCTAGGTAATGCTTTATTTCTTAGAACCGCCCATGATTTCAAAGGCATCAGATATGGACTAAGGTACCTGGTAGTTTTCCCCCAGGTGTCGACGTGGAAAGAGAGTAAGGGAAGGTGTGATCATGCCAGGGCGATTCGCACAGGGGACGACGGACTAAAGATAGATTTAAACACTCTTACGGAAACTTTGAGGAGTGGCGGCTGCTGTTCCTGGTGCTGCCGCCGCGGAGGATGGTGGCGGTACGGGCGGAGAGGCTGTTTGGACAAGCAGGTGTGTAGATACGGTTCAGCCAGGGGGTTCGTTTTGATAACCTGCCTTGACAGGTCTTGTGCTTGTCTAGTCTAGCGAGGTGACATGAAAGTCATTATCTCGAGTTTCAGTTTACAGACGGGGTTGGTGGTGGAGATTGAATTACCGACGTGTTTTGAAGGCATCTCCCGCTGGCGTCCGGGCAAAGACTTCTGGCAGCCGCTGATGCTGAGAAGTCTTTTTGAGGGTTGCTCCTCTCCCCCAGCCCCAGTGTACTTGTTCAACATGAACAACATTTAAATAAATTCATTGCCTGTTCAGCGCCTTTGAACGCTGAGACTTCTGTGAATAGAAATGTTAAGTTTCTTATGGCAATGCAGCAATCTTGGATGTCACTTTCAAGGTTGGATAAAGGTGAAATACAATGATTTTCCTTAAACGAAGGCCTTGATATGTGGGAGAAGAGTTGTTTGTAGCATCATCATGCAGGGTTAAGATCAGAATTACCAAAAATGTACAAATCTATATTTCTATGTATAGAAAATATACTGACGTAGATATTTAGCAGTAGTTCTCGAACTTTAGCCTGCTGGGAATCACCAGTCGGGCTGGTTGGGCCCTACCCTCCAGAGTTTCTGATTTAGGTATTTTTGAAGGATTCTTATGTTTTTTAAACGATTTTATTTATTTATTTGACTAACAGAGAGGGATCACAGGTAGGCAGAGAGAGAGAGGGGGAAGCAGGCTCCCTGCTGAGCAGAGAGCCCTGGATGCGGATGAGGGGCTTGATCCCAGGATCCTGAGACCGTGACCTGACCCGAAGGCGGAGGTTTAACCCACTGAGCCACCCAGGCGCCCCAGGATTCTTATTTTAACAAGTTCCCAGGTGAGGTAAAAAGCTGCTGGTCCAGGAATCTAATCTTGGCAAACCACAGTCCACAGTCCAAATTTATCCTACTGCTGTTTTTGTATAGTGAATGAAATTAAGAATAGTTTTGACAAATGAATCGATTTTGCAATCAATTTGATGATAGTGTACAGGAACAGGAACTCTAAGCCCCAATTAACTCAAATACTATTTCAAGAAAAAGAAAAGATTTTAGTTTTTCTCCATAGTAGATATGAATTACCCCCCAAAGTACTTAATTAATTTTTTAAAGATTTTATATACTTATTTATCGGGGAGAGAGAGTGTAAGCACAGGCAGCAGAATGGCAGGCAGAGGCTGAGGGAGATGTGAGATGTGGGACTCGATCCCAGGACGCTGGGATCATGACCCAAGCCAAAAGCAGCTGCTTAACCAACTGAGCCACCCAGGCATCCCAAAAGTGCTTAATTATTATTACATTTTAAATTTCATCAATGAAAGTTGTGGAAATGTGTTTTCGCTCTTGTTATAAAAATACCTACCAAATATTCACCATTTGCCCCTTGATCTATAAAACTTAAAATATTTACTCTTGGGCTCTTTACAGAGAATGTTTGCAGACCTGTGCTCTAAACTCATAGCCTTACTTACCTGTGCTGTGAAAAAGCAGACAGTAGCCAAATGCATGGATATTATGTCCTCAGTTTGAATGTCTTAGTAATAATAATGCAGAAAAGAACATAATAGAGCCTAATACAAGAACATTGCATTTGGACATGTCTCTCAGGGGACTTGAATAACTGACTTATAGGGAATTGTGAAGATGGAAGGAAATAATGGATTTGAAAATGATTTTATAATATAACATTCCAAAGATATGCAATGTAGATAGCATTCTTCACAGGAACTATAACTTTCTAGAAAGGATAATGGCTTTAACATAATACATGGGTTTGAATTAGTCTTTTTCCCTTATTAACTGTGACAGTGACTTATTTATCTTTTCTAACCTCAGTTTTATTTATTTTTTTAAAGATTTATTTATTTGACAGAGTGAGACAGCAAGAGAGGGAACATAAGCAGGGGGAGTGGGAGAGGGAGAAGCAGGCTCCTCGCTGAGGCTACATATGAAGGGAGAAAAGAACCTTAAAAAGAAACCTTGCTCATAGCATGAATATTGTATTTCATTAAGCTAATGAAAAGTGTGCTGGGGTTTGATATTTTAAATTAATTTTGCTATAATGCTGCATTAGAGCAAGATACTTCCCCAAATTGAATTTTCAAATTTCCACCTTGAAAACTTTCTCAGGAAGAAAATACATGGGATCAGCTTTAGAAGTTGTTTGCAGTACATTCTCTAATGCATAAAACGTATTTTCATCAAAATTAATTTTACCTTAGAGATCTACGACATATTGGAGGTTGGTAGGGGAGCGGGGACAGATGAGAGAGGGATCTAATGATAAATTGGACATAATAGCTTGAGAGATTGACAAGCCAGGAGAAGATAAGTATGAGCTTGTGTAATTGCATATATCCAAATCCATGGAGTCAGAGATGTGATGGAGGACATCCTGCATGTGTTGAGATGACTCATGTATGTATTTCATTCAGGTGGGCAAAAAGAATGGGTGGGATGCTCCTTTCAAAGGAAACTGATAGAGGTATGTAAGGGATGGTGGGCAAGCCATGGGCCCAGGGAAAAGGGTTGAAACTGGATTTCAACCAGAGCAACTAGAGCAGAAGATGAGGTCTAGGGTGTTGTGATGGATAAACTGGGTGGAAGGGGCATTAGAATCCAGAGAGCTCTCCTCATCAGGGATGTCCAGCTGCATGAGTCTCAAGCAAATTGACAACAGCAACATTTTTTCATGGACTCTCAGATCCAATAGAGGGAGCTCTTCTCACACCAATTCTCTGTGTAAATTGAACTACTTTAAACATGTGGGGTGTATATTCTGAGGTTATTCACTAATCTAGCCATCTTTTATAGGAGCAGTTTATAAAGTGTGTTCTAGAGGATAGTATTGAGCAACAGAGGTTTTTTGAAAGTCTAAATTATGTTCACATTGATACCTTTTTCAGAATTAATAGGATATGTACTTAGATCACTGTCATAAATAAATAAATTATTGTCATGTTTTTAGTAAACTCTAAAAATAAAAATAAAATTAAAAAGCCAGGTGTAGAACAATACATTTCTAATATAAATCAGGTGACTTGAAAATACAGATAACCTAATTATATGCAATAGAATTGACATGGATATATAGTGCATAGAAATAAAATGATTCTAGTTATGTAGATGTCATTTCATTACTCAGATCCCAACTAATCAAGTATTCTGAAATAGTTGGAATTGTTTTAGGCTGCCCTCCACTTTCTTTTTTTTTTTTTTTTTTTTTAAAGATTTTATTTATTTTTTTGGCAGACAGAGATCACAAGTAGACAGAGAGGCAGGCAGAGAGAGAGAGAGGAGGAAGCAGGCTCCCTGGTGAGCAGAGAGCCCGATGCGGGGCTCGATCCCAGGACCCTGGGATCATGACCTGAGCCGAAGGCAGAGGCTTTAACCCACTGAGCCACCCAGGCGCCCCTGCCCTCCACTTTCAAGAGGAAGGAGCAAATGTAAAAACAAACTTATATGAAGTATTTGCCTTTTTTTTTTTTAAAGATTTTATTTATTTATTTAACACAGAGAGAGAGAGAGAGAGAGAGAGAGAGAGAAATCACAAGTAGGCAGAGAGGCAGGCAGAGAGAGAGGGGGAAGCAGGCTCTCCGCTGAGCAGAGAGCCGGATGCAGGACTCAATCCCAGGACCCTGAGATTATGACCCAAGCCAAAGGCAGAGGCTTAACCCACTGAGCCATCCAGGCACCCTGAAGTATTTGCTTTTTAAATCAGCTTTAGTGTAGAGCCTATTGTCAATTAATCAAATTCAGCATGTAGCTGGTACCCACAATGTTCAAGACACTATAGTTCATTGTGGGGATGTAAAATAAATAAAATATCACATCTGCCCACCAAAGCTGAATACTGGGTGAGGGATGGAGTGATTGGGGCCATAAGAGAGTTTAGAGGAGAAAAGGAGTCACTACTAATTGATAAAATAGCAAATTTTGAGTTCTTATTATGTGCTAGGACCTGTTGTCAAGGTCTTACTCATACCATCTTATTCAGACTTCTAACAGTTACAAAAGTAAGATAGGTACAGTTTTCCCTGTTGTGTAGATGAGGAAATGGAATAACTTGCCCAATTTCACACAGCAGGTGAGAGGATTTCATCCAACCCCAAAGTCAGACTCTAAAGCTAATGGGCTTAGCCACTACCTCAAAGAGGCTTTGAAGGGCATAGTATTTGAGACAGACCTTGAAAGGAGCTAGGATTTGGGCATGTAAAATCCAAAAGATTTTAAAGTAAAATGTTCAGTTTCTACATCTGTGAGATGGAGATAACAATCATCCTTACTTCAGAGGATTTTTGTGAGGGTGAAAAGAAGTTTTTAAAATAAAATGCTCAGATCAGTGCCTGGATATAGTAAGCTCTACATGGGCACTAGCCATTATTATTAGTAATATAATCAATGATGATGGGAGAGGGCATTCAGATATGAATGCATCTTTTTTTTTTTAAGATTTTATTTATTTGAGAGAGTGTGTGTGAACACAAATGGGGGGAGGTGCAAAGGGAAAGGGAAAGAGACAACCATACTCCCTGCTGATGGGGAACACAACATGAGGCTTGATCCTAGGACCCTGAGATCATGACCTGCACCCAAGTCAGAGGCTTAACCGACTGGGCCACCCAGGTACCCCATATCTTCTTAATGGGAATTATATCTTCTTAATGGAAATGAGATGGGAATATCTGAGCCTACTGAAATGCTCTATAAAAATGAGAGCACAAGGTAAGGAACAATTATGGGAAAACACATCCCATATTCCTTAACTGCCCCAAATGGGTCTGGTCTGGGCAGTTATTCATATCCCCTTCCACAGATTTTGAGTTTACATATTTTCTGTCCCATTAGAGCCCATTTTGTCCCATTATGGATTTAGAATCTCAGTAAGCATGGGGAACGGAATAGTTGGCCTCCAACAGAGTGGGAGGCAACTGTAGTATTAATTGAAGTGTTTGCCATTTTTGGCTCAATGGCAGGTAAAGCCATGGGATAGGGCAGTTTGCATGGCTCCAAGGAGGCCAGACACCTTAGGCAGGATCAAGACAATAGGGGCAGTCAGGCACAAATAAGTGGGCTTATATATTTCTGTGTGTGTGTGCATGTGTGTGTGTGTGTGTGTTCTAGTCTGAATAGAGGGTGTCAACCACAGAAAGGTAACCATTATTCTAAGAATAAGTAATTCACAGGAGTCAAACAGGTCCTTTTATAAGTCTCCTCCAATCTTACTGGAGTATTTCCTGTCTTTTTATGTTGAATAAAAGTTTCTGTATCGTTGTCTCCGTAACATGTGACGTTCACAAGTAAGGCTTATTTCTGGGCTAATAAGAAGATAGGAAGCAGACAGAAGAAAGAAAGGAGAACGGAAGAAAAGAGAACCTCTGTGTTTTGGGGAGTGTGCTGACCCTGTTTGTAAAAGGTTTGGTAGACTGGGGCACCTGAGTCAGTAAAGCCTCTGCCTTTGGCTCAGGTCATGGTCTGGAGATCCTGGGATGGAGCCCGACTTTGACTTCGGGGGCGGGGGGGTAGGGGGTGGTCCTTGCTCAGCGGGAGGCCTGCTTCTCCCTCTGCCTGCTGCTCTCCCTGCTTGTGTGTGCACGCGCAAGCGCTCGCTCGCTCTCTCTCTCTCTCTCTGACAAATAAATAAATAAATAAAATCTTAAAAAAAAATTCAGTGGACTGGATATGCCCCACCTCAGCTCTTCCTCTGCGTGGCGGGGACCTGGACACTCCAGGCCTGCAGCATCACAGCAGGCAGAACAGCCTCCAGGGCCTGAGACCAGGGCTCCCAGGAGTACCTCCCTTCTACTCCCCTTCAGCTCAGCCCTGCATCTGCTGGCCGCCTCACTCACCCCCATCACCGCAGTAGATTTTGCGGCTAATACATCTATCCAAGATGAATCTTCCAAACCAAGTTGCCATGTTCATACAAAATTAATGTTTTTAAAGTAAGGTTAAGTGCATTTGTTTCTTCCATCAACCTTTCAATATCATAATGGAATGTTTTTCTTTAAAACAGTATCGTGCTTACTATGGAGCATTTAAAACTGTCCATGAGAAAGATGGAAACTTTGAAGAAATGGAAGACCTCCAAGCCTTGCGTTTTCTCTCTGTAATCTCCATTGTGGACCCTTGGATTTTCATAATTTTCAGAACACCAGTATTTCGGTTGTTTTTTCACAAGATTTTCATAAGGCCTCTAATGTACAGAAATTGGCCCAGCAATTCCTGCCGAACTAACATGGAGTCCAGTCTGTGACACTGTTTTACTACCCAGTCTCTGGTAAGCTGAGGAATATGTTACATTTTCTGTCAAAGAACCATGTTTAAAGAAAAGAACTTAAAATTTAAGTTATGTCCTATAACAAAACATCAAAATGTATTTTTAAAACTATATGATAACATCTTTAACAGTGTGTGTTCACTTTCTGCTCATGAGCCGGTCCAGTAGATGTTTTCGAATTCTTAACAGCAACTACAATTTCACATATTGTAACCTGTTAAAAGTCTTAAAGTGATGACATTAATTGTCCCAATGTTTGTGCTTGGAGTCCCTAATTTTTTAAAGAGGTCTAGAGACCTCAGGGTCTTTATTCAAATCCCAAAGAAACACCACTGTTCACAATTATGTGATATGTGTTCTTAAAATTTCTTACCCTCTTCATTTCTAGTGAAACCTGATTTGTTTACTCTGTATGACAATAGCCTGAATTACAGAAGCTCCACAGAGAAGTGAGGTGGGGAATACAGCCAGGTCAGGGTTTGGAGAGACTTTCCCAGCCACCCTCTGGAGGCTCATGTAGGGAGGAGATCCATAAACAAGTAGACACAAGGCAGGGTGTGACTACAGCCCAGAGAAGAAAAATTAGTTTTTCCTCTTTTGGAGTCTAGGTTCTTGGGTGTTGAGGTATCCAAATTTGGGAGTGGGTTACAAAATGTTCCAATTTCTGGAAACTTCATTTTATAAGTTTATCACATTGACGGATTCTTTGCAGGAGGGATCTATGCTTCTTTGAAAAACCGGGATGTATGACTTACCAGAGAATCCTGTTTACTGCATTTGGCTGCATGAGGCAACCGGGTATTCAACACAGAGTAAAGCCCACCCAGGACTCAGTCAACCTCGTTCGAGGGTAGGTGGTAACAACAACCTTAAAGTCTACCTATTAACAGCCATTATTCTGCTCTTTGTGGAAACCGTGAGATCATGTTGAGGTTCCTGAGAGCTGTGCTTTCAAACCTAGAGCAGGATGTGGCTCAAACTGAGCATAATCAAGCACTTTAATCGTACATTTACATGTTTACAAAGGTTTACAACACTACAGCCAAAAGGAAGAAGAGGGGAAAATACAGCTGTGGCTAATAAACCAAACAAGAAACTCTAAGCCCAGTTTGTAGGTAAGAACTTCCACCTTTGGTAAAAGAACATATGGGGAATATTAATTTTCAGCTGCTCTGGGGTCCCTTTGTACTCCAACACACTCAGACTCTGAGCTGGAGAGCTGGTACATTTGAATAGTCCCAGGACCCCCACTCAGCCATCCCTTCCGAAGATAAGAATATTTGCCTTATTTCCAGCTTAGAAGCAACCCCACTGAGAACCCCAGAGAGCAAACCTCTGGTTTGTCTCAGAAATATATTAACTTGGATATATGTGTGTGTGTGTTTGTGTGTGGTATAGCAAAACTGTGAAATGGCCAAATCAGGAATATACAAGCTGTAATTTACAGTATCACATGACAAAAAGTGCATTTGTTTTCAAGTTTAACTTTCACTTGTATATTTAATGTGTAAATATAATATGTGTTGTATTGTCAGAGGAAGTACCTCTTTTTTTGTGTGTTTTCCTTTTGGAAGGTTAACTATGGTAACTATCAAGCTATCAGATGAATCAATAAAAACAATTTTATAGTATCTTGCAGAGGAAGTTTCTTTAAATGAAAGAAACGTGTTTAGCTTTCTTTTCTGAATAAACAGTTGCCAGGAGTATTTCATTCTCTAGCAGTTTAACAGTGTGAATTTTTAATGTGTGAACTTTTATATGCTCTTTTATTCACATTTCTATTACTCTAAACAAAGCTACTCTAAAGAGTAGCTTTATCCAGGGAACTTAGTGATCCTTTTTTTTTTTTTTTTAAGATTTTATTCATTTTATTTGTCAGAGAGAGAGAGCACAGACAAGGGAGCAGCAGGCAGAAGGAGAAGGAGGCTCCCCACTGAGCAGTGAGCCCGATGTGGGACTCAATCCCAGGACCCTGGGATCATGACCTGAGCCAAAGGCGGACGCTCAATGGACGAGCCACCCAGGCATCCCTTGGTGATGCTTTCTGATAAATACAAAATGTAGATTATACCATCCTGATGAAATCCATGTGAAGTTAGAAGTCAGCTCTTCAATGGTCTTTTAAGTCTTTTCATTTATTCATTAGATCATTAAATATGTTTTCATTGACTCATACCTTGTGCCAGGCAATTGGTTAGGGGCCGAGGAAAAGAATACATAGGACGCAGCCCTGGCCCGGGAGTTTCTTGTTCTTGAGTAGGGGGGGACACACAGCATAAGCGGTTATAGCAGAGTCCAGGAGTCCAGGAGTAGATGTGCACACACAGTCCACAGAAGAGGAGGTGTGAACTAATGGTTGTGTGGAGGATGTCAAGAGAACTTCACAGTGACAGGATGCTTAAGTCAACTATTGAAAACAAGTAACAAGTTTGACTCTAGCTGAAAGACCCCAAGAAAGAGTTTATAAAAGGAGAACTACATATGTTTAATAATGTAGAAAAATTTCCAGTCTAATCAAAGAAATGCACAACTAAAATCAAATTATCAAGGACAAAATCCCCCGAGTTTATGAGCCTTAATAAGAGAGAGGCTGTTTTTAAGTAAGAGGAACATGACTGGTGAGTTTATAAATTTGACCACCTTTTCTGGATAGCAACCCAACAGCATGTAACAAGAATCTAAGTGTTCTTTTCTACCATTCCAGTAATCCCACTCTAGAATTCTCTAGAATAATCAGAGGAGCTGTCTTAGTTATGTGCTAAACTCTTCTTTGTAGCATTATGTATTATAGGAAAAATATGAAAAGGAAACCATCTAAAGACGAACAAGGATTAAAACAAACCAGAAATACTATACAGTTGGTCTTTAAACAAGACAAGTTTAAACTGTGCAAGTCCACTGATTTGTGGATTTCTTTTCAACAAATATATTGGAAAAATGTTTGGATATTTGCAACAATTTGGAAAAAGTCACTGACGAACTGTGTAGACTAGACATACAAAAAAATTTAAGAAAAAGTTATTATTGTAAGAATACAGTTTATAACATATAACATACAATATAAGTGTTAATTGACTCTTCAGGTTATCTGTAAGGCTTCCAGTCAGCAGTAGGGTATTCATAGCTAAGTTTTTGGGGAGTCAAAAGTTACACATGAGTTTTTGACTATAGGGGCGGAGTTTGCGTCCCTAACTCACTGTGTTCAAGGATCAATTGTAAACACACACACAAACACGAGAATTATGTAGCCATTAAAAAAAAGATGTTTTCAAATAATTTATAAAAGTTGAGAAAGAATCTTACAATGTAATATTAGATGAAAAAAGCACAATACAAACTTTTAAGGTATGATCCATAAATATATATGCATAGAAAATACCTGGAAAAAATCAATCAAATCATCAGAAGTGTGAAGCACTGTTAACCTTTTAATACAGACTTTCCCCATAATTCTTTGCATTTTCCAAGTTTTAAATTAAGTCCACGTTTCTTTTACATAAAATTATTTTTTAAAAGAATGACTAGAAATTGACCAAGCAACCATAGGGGAAAGGCATGAAGGAAGGAAAGGCTTTCTAGTTTAAAGGAATTGTATGTACAAAGCCATTAGCAATGTCCAGGCTTAGTTAGTAGCACCATTTGGCAGAAGCTTGGGAATGGTGAGCAAAGGTGGCAAAAAAGCTGAAAAGAGAGACAGGTTTCTCATAGCATATAGAATGTTGGGTGCAGTGGTGGAAGGTTGGAGACTTGGAAGCCAGTATGCAAACAGATTGGAATTTGAGGAAGATTGTGCTGGTGGCATGAACTGTGGGTGGGACAGGAGGGGCACCAGGTGGAGGGGAGAAGGTGTGCTGGAGCCCCATGCAGTTGTGCAGTCCATGCACCAGACCAGGGCGCTGGCTAAGTGAGCGGGACTGAAATACAGCCCAGCCTTGCTCACCTGGCTGAGGGCTGCTTCAATTCAGAGGAATGGGCCCCTTTTTATGATTTTTCTACTTGGAGGGGCACAGAGACCCACATACACAGGCCCGGGAGTGCCCAGCTGCAAGGGAGGGAAGCACGTGAGGAGAACTGAACTCAGGCAGTGGGAAGGGAGATGTGATTCATACAGCGTTTTAGTAGGTAGAGCTGACGGGAAGGATTCCAATTTATGAGTCAGTCAGGCCTTTTGTTTCTCTTTCAGTTGCATATATTTGGCCATTTTCTGCTTCTTTGTTTCAGTATTCTCAAGAACAGTTAGGAAAGGGGGAAATTCTGAGAAAAGTCCTCCTTCCCCCTACTTTTTTTTATTACATTGCCGGTTCTCTGGAACAGAGGGTGGCAGCCACTGATTCCAGCGAAGTTGCTGGATTACCTGAGGCTTTTAATTACATACTACCCAGCCAAGATAACACATGGCCGCCTATTAGGATGGTTAATTTAGTTCCAGTAATCTGTCAAAGGCTGACTGGGCCAGGTATTCTTGAAACTTTAGGGGAGAGAAGGAATCCCACAAACAGTAAGCACTTGGATCACCCCAGACACTCACTAGCCACACAGCCTGCTTGCACCTTTGACTGAAGATCTCTGTGTTCCTGACCAGTGCTGCTCAGCGTCAGCACCTCCTGGAATGTGTCCAGCCCCACCTCAGACTTACTGAATCAGAGTCTCTTGGGGTGGGCCCAGCAAACTGTGTCTTCACATGCCCTTTGCGTGATCAAGTTTGAGAACCTCTGCTCCATGCAAAACGGAGAGAACAACAACAACAAAAATCTGCAATAGACTCCGTTCCTAATGTTTCTCCGACCTGATTCTCAGATCTTTTCAGCTGCAGCTAATCACTCACACCTGAATCCCAATAGCATTTTTTACTTGGAATGTTCTTAAGGCAGTTACAGCATTTCCATATAGGCAGCCATCACTGACCCTTTCATATGCTCACTACCAATGGCATGATGAGACTTTGGCCCACATGTGTTGCTTCGTAGCCTCCTGCAGATGCACCTTGGGTCTAAGGCTGACAGTGGTTCTGTTGTGAAAGAAAACCAACTAAAAGACTTTCATTCACAGAAATATTATCAGAGATGATATATAAAGGCAAGCTTTCATTTAGAATTTAATAGTTTTTTAGCTCTGAGACTAGAAATCTCCAATAAAATATGTAAAGCTATTCTTAAACTTTTATAATTTAACTTTTTAAAATATTTTAAAAAACACATCATACATTTCATCTTCCCTTCCAGGCTTTAAAAGGTGGAGGGGGGGGGCTAGATAGTACCTATTTTTTTTTTTTCCCTTAATAACTAACAGGGACTATAGAAAGGTTAAAAATATGTATCGAATAAAAGGTGCTCTCTCCCATGACTTCTGAAAAACATTAATCATATTCAATAAGAGGCTGCTGTAACTTGGTCAGAGAGCCCTCTATCTGACAGGCATGTGCTTGTTCCAGCATATAAGATTTTTCTCATAGGCCATCCAAAGGTGAAAATAATAAATGCAGGAGAAAATATTTTTGTTCCATATTTTCCTACTGCTGCACATTGTGGAAATTAACATGTGTTTTAGTTTTATCCAGGAAATGCAAGCTGTAGTTAACAATGTAAAAAATTTAGTAGGCAATTTTAAGATTGTAAAAGCAATTTTGCCTTACAGGAGTAGACTGTTTTCTGCCCTTTTTTTTTTTTTTCCTTTTAGGATTTTATGTATTTGACAGAAAAAGAGATCACAAGTAGGCGAGAGGCAGGCAGAAAGAGAGGGGAAGCAGGCTCCCCGCCAAGCAGAGACCCCAATGGAGAGCCCCCATCCCAGGACCCTGAGACCATGACCTGAACCAAAGGCTGAGGCTTAACCCACTGACCCATCCAGGCGTCCCTGTGCGTTTTATTTAATAGGTCTCATGAGTGAGGCTGAAATTGTTGGTCTGGCTATTCCCAGACCCGCCTGCAGGTGGAGTAAAGCTGAGCTCATAGCTAACCGATGGCATATAATTAGGGCTTGTCCTCCCTGGCTTTCCACAACTCTCAAACTTGTTGAAACAAATCAGCAACTCTCACCTGATATCAGCTAGGTGAAGATTCAATCTTCCAGACAATTTTTAAAACTGCATGCACTTGGGAGTCAGTCCAATCTTAAGAATATTTGCAGTGAAGTTGTTCAGAATCCATCATGCTCTGGTTACAGAGTGTATAGAATCAAATATAGGGAGAATAGGAAATAAACTTGATTTTTCTTTCTTTTGCTACTTAATTGCTAAAGCCGAAATCAATTTTATATCAGTACAAAATAGGATATGAAAATAGTAAGTGCCAGGTAACGTAATTCATAACGAATTGGGAAAGACTTCTTTAATTTTCCCCAATTTAAAGCCCATCCAGAGAATTCTCGATTAGGTTAAGAAGACAAAGGGCAATCAATGATTTACTGATTATGATTGGCACATAAAAAATAAAATGACCCCCCAAAAATAAAATGGGACCAAAGATCTATCTTTCAAATGTGAATAAAAGTAGTATCAGGCCAAGTAGAATTTAAGGCAGTAAAAGTTTTAAATGGTTAAGTGGTTAAAAAATCCATTTGGGGCTATAAGGTGCAATCAGTATTGAATACCTTACAGCATGGACTTATTTTGGCAAAATAATGCGACAATAAAAATACAAAGAGGGGCGCCTGGGTGGCTCAGTGGGTTAAAGCCTCTGCCTTCGACTCGGGTCATGATCCCAGGGTCCTGGGATCGAGTCCCTCATCGGGCTCTCTGCTTAGTGGGGAGGCTGCTTCCTCCTCTCTCTGCCTGCCTTTCTGCCTACTTGTGATCTCTTGTCTGTCAACTAAATAAAATCTTAAAAAAAAACAAAAAAACAAAGAAAAAAACACTAGAAACATGAGGAATGAAAAAAAAAATCACTGTTGGCATGGATGATTTTCATGCCCCCCTCCCATCAATCAAAGGTAGATCAAAGAGGCAAAAAGACATTTGTTTAAATATATATTACTGGGGCCACATAACTCAAAGCTTGAATTTGTATTCGGTAGGAAAAGTATATTTAGGATGGTCTGTTTTTAAGCATAGGCTATGATACAGACTCACAGTTCACTTTTGGGGTCTTAAAGTCATCTCAAGAAAATCATGCGTTGGTTCTCCAGAGCCCCTCATACAGAAAGGTTCAACCAGAAGCTTGTATAACTGAGGAAAATCCATCCCATATGTAAAACTGGTGGGCAGAGAATATGAACAGTGTTTCAAACAGGAGCCCCAAATCAAAGTCAGAAGGAACAGAATCTCTGGCTCTGTTAGATGTTAGTTTGTGATCTAGCTACTTTGTGCATGCAAAATTCTGTATACTGTGATCTTGGAGGGACGAGTATCCGTCAGAGTTTTGTTTGTTTAATAATGGCTAGCAATTCTCCAAGCTACAATGGACAAGCCAGCTGGTGATTTGTATCACTGTAGTGGGCGTCTTCTAATAGAGCTGCCAGTGATCTCCGTCTTGGTGTTCGTACTTTTGTGTAATCCTTCCCCCTCAAGTGTAAGCTGGACCTAGAAACTTGCTTCTAATGAACAGAATACAGCAAAAAAAGATCTGGGATGTGAACATCTGGATTAGGTCAACAAAAAAGACCGGCTCCTGCCTTGCTTGTTCTAATGGAAATCAGCTGCCTTGCTGTGAGAGGCTCACAAGGCAAAAAACGGAGGGAGGTCGCTCAGCCAGCTGCCCACAAGGAGCGAAGCCCCCAGGACAACTCGCCCTCAAGGAAATGAATCGTGCAACCACCTGAGCATTCTTGGAAGTGCCGCCTTCGGAATTCAGCCTTGAGGTAGTTCCAGTCCCAGCAAACACCTTGACTACAGTCTTGGGAGAGACCCAGAGGACCCAGCTCTGCCTGCGTGCCGGGACGCCTGACCCACAGAAATGGTGAGAGAAAGTGTTTTCTTATGCTGCTTAATTTGGGGCTAATTTTTCCAGCAGTCATAAATAACTAATAAAATCATTACTATTAAATTCACGGATCTACCAATGACATAAAAATCCATAGCACAGGGGCACCTGGCTGGCTTAGCCGGCAGAACATATGACTCTTGATCTTGGGGTTGTGAGTTTGAGCCCATGTTAGGTGTAGAGATTATTTAAAGATAAAATCTTAAAAAAAGAATACAGAGAGTATTTTATTGATAAATGTGATACATGAAATAGTTTATTTACAAACCTTGATATATTCGTCTACAAGGAAAATCTCAACAAATGTAAGAAAGCATGAATTAAACAGTTCATCTTCTCTAATATGTTTTTATTGTAACTTGCAACAAAAACTCTTTAATTACT
The DNA here is from genome assembly GCF_002288905.1 of Enhydra lutris kenyoni. Lineage (NCBI taxonomy): Eukaryota > Metazoa > Chordata > Mammalia > Carnivora > Mustelidae > Enhydra > Enhydra lutris. The sequence goes on from NW_019154088.1 coordinate 49,313,304, forward strand.
TAGAAGTTTTTCTTCTTTTGTGTATATCATACATGCTAAGTGGTGCATAAACATGCACATACAATTTAAATAATAATTACAAAGTGAATATCCACGGGAACACCGTGCAGGTCAAGAAATAGAACATTGCCAGTACCATAAGCCCATGGTGTGCCTTCCCTGATCACAGCTCCAGAGGTAAACACTATTCTCACATTGGGGGTGCCCACGTTTTGGCTTTATTTTACCACTGATGTGTGTGTCATATAATACATGTACTCTCTCACGTCTTTCTAGCTTAGCCAAATGTCTCGGGTCAGATTCCTCACATGGAAAGGCGAGGACAGGGATTCAGGTGTATGTGATTGTGGAGCTCGTGGTCTCAGGAGAAACGTGGGGGAGGGAAGCGGGACAGGGATAGGAGCTAAGCAGGTACGAGGTCACGAGGTCTCTGCTTCAGCCTGATCCCCAACAGAGCTCTGGAGCGTGGAAAGTACAGTGGTGGTCCCACTGAGATACTTGTGACAGCATGTCATAAAAAGTCTTGGCCTGTGTTTATCAGGGGTGCCCTTTTGGCCAAGGGCAATTGTCCAGAGTAGGGGACAGCTGTGAGCCATTAGCAACCAATACAGGAGCTGAGGGCTGGAGCCCTGGCCTGGGAAAGTTGTTCTGGACAGCACCCACGATATATTCTGTTTGAGATTCAGCCTTGCTCTATGTGTAGCTGCAATTCATACGTTTTCATTGGCAAATAGCATTCTGTTGTATGACTATATCATAAACGCTGTCAGTGAACACTTGGGTTGTTTCCAGATTTACCTATGACAAACAGTACTGCTTTGACTATACTCCTCATGTATTCTGTTGGACATACTGTGTCAGCATATACCTACGAGTGGAATGGCAGCATTACAGGGTATGTGCACCTCTGATTTTACTATTTATAAAAGTTGTTTTCCAGTTTACACCACACAACAGTCTTGTGTGGTGGCTCCCATCGCTTTGCTTCTATTTTTGGACTTTATAGGTGTTAGCCATTCTGTTAAGTTTGTAATGGCATCTCATTAAGGATTTAATGTGTTTTCCTTCTTGATAATAATGATGTTGCCCACGTTTTCATACATTCATTGGCTCTTTGGAAGTTCTCTTTCTTTTTTTTAAGATTTTATTTATTTATTTGACAGAGATCACAAGTAGGCAGAGGGGCAGGTGGGGGATGGGGGATGGGGTGGAGGGGGAGAAGCAGGCTCCCTGCTGAGTAGAGATACCGATGAGGGGCTGGATCCCAGGACCCTGGGATCATGACCTGAGCCCAAGGCAGAGGCTTAACCCACTGAGCCACCCAGGCACCCAGAAGTTCTCTTTCTATAAAGTTTTTGTTCAAGTCTTTCACCTAGATTTTTCATAAAATGTCTGTTTTCTCTTATTAAAGATGTCTGACCAACTGATACTTTGTCAGTTCTGTGTGTTGCAAAAATCTTCTTCCATTCTGTAATTGCTCCTTTCAGTATCTTTATGGTGACTTTTAATGAATATAAGTTTTAATTTTATTCAAATCTAGTTTATTAACCTTTTATCTCGTAATTAAGCTTTTTCATGTCTTGTTTGAGAATTTTTTTTTCCTAACCTGGAATCATGAAATATTTTTTTATATTATTCTATAAAAGCTTTATAGTTTTATCCTTTACGTTTGGGTTTGTTTGGTGTTTTTAGAGGAGGGGAAGGAGCAGAGGGAGAGGTAGAGAGAGAATCTCAAGCAGGCTCCATGCCCAGCACAGAGCCCTGTACGGGGCTCAGTCTCACAACCCTGAGATCAGGACCTGAGCCAAAATCCAGAGTCAGATGTTTAACAAACTGAGCTATCCAGGCAACCTTTTACTTTTAGGTTTTAATCCAACTATAATTTATTTTGCGTATGGTATGATGTAGGTAACTAGTTTTGTATTTTTACCATATAAATAACCAGTTGTCTCCAACTGAAATTTTTCTGGAAAGTTCTTTTTTTCCTCCATTGATATTAAATGTCTTATATTGGTCACATAGCAAGTTTCTAGATTTGTATTCCATTTCTGGTCTCTCTGTACTGTTCCAATGGCCTGTTGTCTTAGTTACTATAGTTTTATAAAACCTGGGTCATTCAGACCTCCCATCTGGTTCTTCTTGAAGCAGGCCCTGCTTTGTGTTTCCATATAAATTTTTAAATAAGTTTTCCAAGTTCCACCAAAACCAAGCAAACAAACAAACAAAAACCTTTAAAAAAAAAAATGAGATTATACTGGATCAATTGATCAATTTCGTTTATCTCCCAGTTTACTTTGGTCTTCTTCAGTATCTCTTTTTATTACCTTTGTTAAAGTATAATGTACATGGGGAAAAGTAATCAGATTAAAAGTAGATGATGGAATGAATCTTCACAAAGCAGACACAAGTAAGTAAACAGCACTCAGACTAAGAAACAGAATACCATCAGCATTCCAGACCCTTATTGTATGTAAGTGTTGGTGTAAATTGTACACCTGAAACTAATATTACACTGAATGTTAACTAACGGGAATTTAAATACCAAAAAAAAAAAAAAAGAGAGAAAGAAATGCAAATTTGGGGGCCCCCTCCCAGAACTACTGAATCGGAACTGGTGGTAGTAGATTACAGGAACTTGTGTTACCACAACCTCTCCAGGAATTCTTTTTTTTTTTCTTTTTTTAATATTAGTATACTTGGCACACAATGTTGCATTAGTTTCAGTGTGCAGCAGTGTTTTCTCTATCCGTTAATGCTCTGTTCCCCGCAAGGGGAGCTGCCAGCTGTCACCATACAACACTCTTACAATGCCATTGATTCTATTTCCTATACTGTGCTCTTTATTCCTGCGACAGGAGTGCCTGCTACAGTTTGAGAAGCTTGGTTTTTTTTTTTTTTCCTTCACTTGGGAAGGTCAGAGGTTTGTGAAGCATAGTCGGTGCTGAGTGGCATTTGTAGGAAAGCGGTGACGTGTTCAGAGCGGATGCACCGTAATTTGCTTATGTTTACAAAGGACACCAGCATGAAGCACGCTTTCTGATGATTGTGTAGGGGGTGAAGCATCAACCACACAGTGCTGGCCAAGGGAGGCTGTTGAGTCTCGGTCTCGTACAGGGCCCTCAATCTTCAGAGCTGTCGTCGTAACATTTTACACCATGGGCAGAGAGTAATACACTTCCTCGTATTCAAAACAAAAAAATTCAAACAAGCAGTTCGGATTATTTGATTTCAGTAGGTCCACAAAGATGAAAGAAAAACCTACTTAAGATACATAAAAGAATATAGTAAAATATGATATAGTTAATTCTTTAGATTCTGGGGTGTGTTAAAACCTGAGATTATGGGCCCAAAATATAAGGGTTTCCAAAAAATCTCCTCAAATAAGGGATAACCAAACTGTATATCATTGTATTATTTATGCCACAAGTTGCAGAAATAAGTAATAAAATTCACTTAGCATTTGCTGATTAAAAAAGAAAGAAAGAAAAGAAAAAAAAATCCTAGACCCTTAAAACTCCTTTTTTAGCTACCTACTTCACTTATTCATAAAGGGTAACCACTTTCTTGACTTCTGATATTATATATTAACTTTCTCTGCTTTTGAACTTCATATAAATAGAATCACACAGGATATACTTGGCATTTTTTTAAAAAGATTTTGTTTATTTGAGAGAGAGAGAGATCACAAGTAGGCAGAGAGGCAGGCAGAGACAGAGAGGAGGAAGCAGGCTCCCCGCTGAGCAGAGAGCCCAATGCAGGGCTCAATCCCAGGACCCTGGACCATCATGACCTGAGCGGAAGGCAGAGGCTTTAACCCACTGAGCCACTCGGGCGCCCCGTACTCGGCATTTTTCACTCAACATTATGTTTATGAAATCCACCCATGTTGTTCCGATAGTTTTGTTCATTCTCATCACTAAAGTGTATATAGTATTCCACAGAATGAACTTACTACACTAGATTAAATCATTCTGTTGTAGATGGACATATTTGTTCTTTCTAACCGGGCCATTACAAATGGTAATAAACATTCCAGTGCACGTCTTTGGGGAACGCATGCATGCATTTCTACTAAGGATGTAACTGTGACGTAATCGCTAGGTCATAAGGTTTTATCCTTAGTAGATACTGCCAAGCAGTCTTCCAAAATGGATTGTATCAATTTCTACTTTTACTGCAGTATTTGAAAGTTCTAGTCAATTCACAGGCTCATCAGTTCTTCATATAGCCTATTTCACTTTAGCCATTCTGGGACCACACAGTGGTATCATATTGTGGTTTTAATTTGCATATTCCTGATATGCACCCTTTCATATGTTTATTGGCCTTCAGCTAGCCCTCTGTAAAGGATCTGTGCCTGTCTTTTCCCATTTTATAAGAGGTTATCTGTCTTTTGATTATTGATTTATGAGAGTTTCATCATCTGAATCTATGAAGTTCTTGAGTTCTGCACTTTGGCTGGAGTGTGCCAAAATTTTGTACAGTGTGGAAATTCTAGGTAATCCAGATCTTTTTGGTTCTTAGAATTCAAAACGAGAATTTCGATAATGAAAGATACCTAAATCCATTGTAGGTGTGTTTCTGTTGATTCTGGCTTCTGGTTCCTCATTTCCTGGTGAACTTGATAATTATGCTAATGGCCCATATTGCTGAGATTTCTGACACCTAAAATGAATGGGGGCTCTTTCCTCCAGAGAGGAACTGCGTTTGATAAGTACCTGTGGTTGGTTCAGGACTACTTTAAACCCATCAGGGCATAATGCTTTTTTGGACCATCCGGGTGAGGTGAATTGGAGTTACAAACCCACAATCCCTACCAGCATGTGCTTGTAACTTCCCTAGGATTGGGTTTTCTTTTATTTACTCCCTCTGTACTGTTCAGCATCAAAGGATTTTTATTTTTCTGGGGGTGGGGATTAGAGAGGGAAAGACAGGGTTTACTTCTGGTTCATTCTTAATCTGAGGAAATAGCTTTTTGGGATCCTAGCCTTATGGGGGAAGGTTTCCTATGATACTCTCCATCTTTGCCAGAATTTAGACTTGAATTTAGACTTGAATTCTGAACTTGTGGACCCTGAGAGGACATAAAAAACAAAAACCAAGATTTTTTAGTTGGCAGATATTCTCAGAGGCAAAAGCAACATCTGTGTTCTGCTTTTCCCCTCTGAATTTCCATATTCATTTAGATTTTGGCCTGATAAAGCCTTTCTAAACACCTTTTTCATGTTCTTCAGACTTTTGAAATCCTTGCACATTTTTTAGTTGTTTTCAACTGTAGGATTAGCCTGAATAGTCTAGTCTGCTTACCCACAATAAGACTTTTTGAAGTTTTCAGGCTATCAAACAACTCTGGGAAGCAGAAGGGAATCTCTTAAATGATCACTAAAATAGTTTAATAAATAATTAAAACAAGATCTGTTAACATAAAAAATGTATAGGATGTAGTTGATTCTGCATGTTAGAGGTAAATCTATGGCAACAAATAATTTTAATATTTAAAAAGGAGAAAAGAATTGCATTATTTGCAATTTTAGAAAAAGAACCCAGATCCTAAGCAAAGTGGGATTTAAAAATGATAAAGATAAATGATAAAATATATATGTAAGTAAACTAAAAGCTGATTCTTTGGCAGTGAGGAAAGAGGTAAGAAAGACAAAGTTAACTAATGGGGAAAATAACACAAAACAAAATTAAAGATAAAGGAGAGGGGCGCACCTGGGTGGCTCAGTGGGTTAAGCCTCTGCCTTCAGCTCAGGTCATGATCTCGGGGTCCTGGGATCAAGCCCTGCATCGGGCTCTCTGCTCGGTGGGGAGCCTGCTTCCCCCTCTCTCTCTCTGCCTGCCTCTCTGCTTACTTGTGATCTCTGTCAAATAAATAAATAAAATCTTAAAAAAAAAAAAGATAAAGGAGATATGACACTGATACAAATTTGCAACTGTAGGCTACCATTAAGTAGCTGTCATTTTCAAGGTTTCCACCAGACCCCCACTGCCTGCTCCCCTCCCTCAGAGTCCCTGGGGCATAGGCATTTGAGAGGAATGGCAGGAGATGAAGTCAGGAGGGTCCAAACCTTTCTCCTCTGAAGGCAGGCAGAGCAGGTCCATTTATGTTGATACCTACACTTGACAAAAACGTCACCGGGAAGAGATAAGCATTACAAATTTGGGGGCCTCCAAGACTACCCTCAGTTTTGAGGATTCTCTACAAGGATTCACAAGACTCAACATATAGTTGTGCTCATGGCAATGATTTCTTACAGTGAAAGGATACAAAGCAAATAAACAATGGGAGAAAGCATATGGAGTGAAGTCCAGAGATAACCAAGCACAAGCGTCCTAGAGTCCTCTCCAGTGGAAATACACAAACATGCTTCATCCTTCCAGACAATACTGGTGAAGTATTGTCCTCCAGGGATGCTCATTAGGGATCCGTGTCCAAGCATTTTATTGGGAGTTGCTCTCATAGGCAGTCTTTGCCTGGTATGAATCAAAATTTCAGACTCCTACAGGGAAAGCAGGTGTTCAGCATAAACCAATATTGCTTGTACAAACAGTGTAGGCACAGTAAACAGTCCTTATCACTTAGGGAACAGTGGGAACCCTCTTCAAATCCAAGTTCCCAGGAACCAGCCACAGGCTAACCCTGTAAGCAGGTCTTCCAAGACAGCTGTCTCAGACCTACTATGTTAATTCTTTCCTACACAGAATTTTATAAGAAGGAAAAGCATCATTCTTAACTGATATTATTTGTTTCTAGAAAATACAAAAGGGGCCACCCAGGTGGCTCAGTTGGTTAAGCATCAGCCTTCAGCTCAGGTCATGATCCCAGGATCCTGGGATGGAGCTCCACATCGGGTTCCCTGCCCAGCAGGGAGTCTGCTTCTCCCTCTCCCACTTTCTCTTCCCTGGCTTGTGTGCTGTCTCTCAAATAAATAAATAAAATCTTAAAAAAAATTATATATATATATATAAAAGAATCATCTGGCAAGCTGTTAAAATGAATGAGTTTATAAATATGGCTTAATACAAAATATATAAAAAATCAATAACATTTTTCTATACTAAAAGCAACCTGTACAAAAACAAAATGAGTCCTGTTTGCAATGGCAATTAAAACACACAATGTTTGGGAATAATCTTAACAAGGTATATAGTGACGCATGAAGAGGAAAATGCAAATTATATTAAAAATATAAAATAGGGGCGCCTGGGTGGCTCAGTCGTTAAGTGTCTGCCTTTGGTTTGGGTCATGGTCTCAGGGTCCTGGGGTTGAGTCCTGCATGAGGCTTCCTGTTCCTCCAGGAGCCTGCTTCTTCCTCTCCCACTCCACCTGCTTGTGTTCCCTCTCTTGCTGTGTCTTTCTCTGTTAAATAAATAAATAAATAAAATCTTAAAATATATAAATATAAATACACACACACACACACACATATAGAGAGAGAGAGGTACCTGGGTGGCTCAGTCAGTTGTCTCCCTTTGGCTTAAGTCATGGTCCTGGAGTCCTGGGATCAAGCCTCGAGCCTCACATAGGGCTCCCTGCTCAGCAGCAAGTCTGTTTCTCCCTCTTCCTCTGTCCCTGCCCCCCGTCACTCCTGCTCTCTCTCTCTCACTCTCTCTCAAATTAAAAAAAAAAAAAAAAAAAAAAAAAAAATATATATATATATATATATATATATATATATATATATATATATATATATGAATGAATGACTTGGAAATTGGCCAGATATTTAATACTGATTAAGATGACTGAACATAAAAATAACTATGTCTGAATTTGATTTGTGGGTTTAATGTAACCCAATCAAAATCTCTATTGCTTTGAGTTTCTTCTTTAAAAGAAAAATATGGTAAGACTGATGAATCACAGACCTGTACCCCTGAAACAAATAATACATTATATGTTAATGAAAAAATAAAATTAAAAAGGAAAGAAAAGAAAAATATGTTTTTGCCTACATTGACAAAATGATCCAAAAGTTTATTTGGAAAATAAAAAGGAAAGAAATTCTGGGAAAAAAAAAAAAAAAGAATTGTGGGAGGATTAGTTATATTCTGTTTTAATTGTCTTACAAAGATAAGGTAATTAAGACAGCATAGTATTTGTACAAAGGATAACTAGATCAACAAAACAGGTCCAAATATAGATCTTACTATTGAATGACCAAAAATGCATCATAAATCAATGAAGAAAAGAAAGATTAGTCAATATATGATAGGCAAATAACTGTTTAACAATTTGAAACGAGGCCCTAATTTGTCTTTGGAGAAATACAAGCATGTCTTCTTATCACTTTAAATAGCCATTCTGTACTACTTAATTAAAGCCCCGGTAGGTTTGGCTTTGAAAAGAATTTACAGTTTACAGTATTAGAAGCTACTTCTGTTATGTCCAAACAATAACTAAAATAAAAGTGCTGATAAGCCTAGGGAAAGTATCACAAAGGGTTAATATCTTCATTAGAAAATTAAGATCTATTTTTACACGAGGCAGAAGCTATAGTAGAAAAATAACCTCTCAAAGGTCACGTGGCCTTGAGTAAGCTATTTAGCTCTTTTGAGACTCAATTTCCTTCTTTCTTGCAGGATGTGACAAGGATTAAAAATATACATAAAGCAGTGAGCACAGTCTTTGACGTATTATAGCTGCTAAACAAATGGTAGCTAGTTAGTAGAGGCGGTGGTAGTGGTCATTAACAGAGCTCACAGAATAAGAAAATGTTAGGTCCCCAAAAGACAAATGCTTAAGAATGTGAACAGAAATTCTCAAAAGAGGAAATAAAACTCTTAATCTGGGAAAAATGCTCAACCTCACCAAAAGTCAAAACAATACAAATTGAAACCATAAGGTAACATTTGAAAACATCTTAATAACATTTAATAAATAAAACATCTAATACCCAGGGCTGAGAGGGTTCCTGGAATTGGTGTTTTCATACATTAATGATAATATACAAGTTGGTATAACCCTCTTAGAAAGTGATGTGAAAATATGTACTATCATTTCAAAAAAAGATCATGTTATTTGATTCAGTGCTTTCAATGTCTAACATTCAGTATTAGAATAGAATCCCAAACGTGGAAATGCTACATGCAAGAAGGATGTTACGTGTAGTTATTGTCAAATAATGGAAACAACCAGTAATGGGAAGAAAGATTGGGATTTCCTCCAAGGAATCATGATTACAGTGATACTACATACAAAATACAGTAAGAGAGAAAAACAGGATCCAACATTTTCAGTGTATTGCAGACAAAACTGGAAGGATATATTTCAAGTTGGAAACAGACATTAGAGGGATATGATTATGGAAAATTATTCCTTTTATAATTTAAAACTTATAGTTAACTGAAACTAGGTTTTTCCTGACTATTTCCAAATGGGTTCTTTCTCATATAAATGACATCAGAGGGGCACCTAGGTGGTTCAGTCAGTTAAGCCTCTATCTTGGAGTCCAGGGATGGAGCTCTGAGTCAGGCTCTCTCCTCAGTGGGAAGTCAGCTTCTCTCTCTGCCCCTCCCCCCTCAAATAAATAAATAAAATCTTTACAAAAAATAAATGACACCAGAATTTAATGTCAAAACTCTTGACAGAAGCTGACAGACTAATTTTTCGATATTGCTCCTCTAGATGGAGCACAAGTACTTAAAATGTTATAACCATACTTGCAGTCCAGAATTTTAGAGCTCACGACTTCAAAGATAATCTAGTGTATTTTCTTTAATGTTAGGGATATACAGAAGGCACTCCCTAGCTACACAACATTTATTTATTTATTTTTTTTAGTGCTGCTTTTACATGACCTAGACTTTCTCACATTGAGTATATAGTCTTGTTGAGTGGAAGATCCCAATGGAGAGGAAGATGATAACAGGGGGAAAAATCAAGGATGCAAACTTTTCTGAAAGCCCTAATATTACTTACATAGAATTATAATCTAATAACTATCCCCTGAAATGTAAAAAAAAAAAAATCTGTCAGCTTATTTAATAGTTTCGCTTTTTGTTTTTGTATTTGTTTTTTGTATCCTAGTAAGGCTGGGCTCCACAGAGGAAAAGGTGAGAATTTTGACTTTGATGTGTGGTTAATTGACTAGGGGGTCCACCTGCCAGGGCAAATCTAATCAAGGATCCACTTTGGGGCCTGAAATGTGTCTCTGGTGACGCCAATGGCAACAAGAGCTGGTTTGGCTTTGGACAGTCCTTGGGTTACATCTGGCCTGCTAGCTCTGAGTTCGCTCTAAATGTTCTCAACTGTTTGTTGGATTTAAATTTCAAGACCATAATTAAGATGCATAATCTCAGGGGAGGAGTCAAGATGGCAGAGAAGTAGCAGGCTGAGACTACATCAGGTAGCAGGAGATCAGCTAGATAGCTTATCAAACCATTGCAAACACCTACAAATCCAATGGGAGATCGAAGAGAAGAAGAACAGCAATTCTAGAAACAGAAAATCAACCACTTTCTGAAAGGTAGGACCGGCGGAGAAGTGAATCCAAAGCTACGGGAAGATAGACTGCGGGGGGAGGGGCCAGCTCCTGGCAAACGGCGGAGCAACGGAGCACAAAATCAGGACTTTTAAAAGTCTGCTTCACTGAGGGACATAGCTCCAGAGGCTAAACTGGGGTGAAGCCCACGTGGGGCCAGCGTGGCCCTAGGTCCCGCAGGGTCACAGAAGGATGGGTGGTGACTGAGTGTTGCAGAGCTCGCAGGTATTAGACCGGGGAAGCCGGCTACAGAGAGCAGAGGAGTGAGCTCTCAGCTTGGGGTTACCTTGAACTGGTCACAGGCTGGGTGAGCTCGGAGCGCGGCCAGAGGCCAGGGAGGTGGGAGTGATTGGGCTCTTTTCTCTGAGGGCACACTGACGAGTGGGGCCCCGAGCTCTCAGCTCCTCTGGGCGGGAGATTGGGAGGCCGCCATTTTCATTCCTGTCCTCCGGAACTCTACGGAAAGTGTTCAGGGGACTAAAGCTCCCGAAAGCGAACCCGAGCAGATAACTTAGCCCAGCCCCTGGTAAGGATGGTGCAATTCCGCCTCGGGGAAAGACACTTGAGAATCACTACAACAGGCCCCTCCCCCAGAAGATCAACAAGAAATCCAGCCAAAACAAAGTCCACCTACCAAGGAGAGCAGCAGAATTCCAGTGGAGGAGAAAGCAAAGCACAGAACTCATGGCTTTCTCCCCATGATTCTTTAGTCTTGCGGTTAATTTAATTTTTTTTTCTTCTGCTAAATTTTTTTTAACTTTTACCCTTTTCTTTTTTAATGTTTTTAAACTAGTTTATCTAATATATATATTTCTTTTTTTATATTTTTTCTTTGTTTTTTTAAAATTTTTTTTTCCTGAACTTCTTTTTATCCCCTTTCTCCCTCCCATGATTTGGGGTCTCTTCTGATTTGGTTAAAGTGCATTTTCCTGGGGTCTTTGCCACCCTTTCAGTATTTTATTTGCCCTTCATATACTCTGATCTAGACAAAATGACAAGGTGGAAAAACTCACCACAAAAAAAAAGAACAAGAGGCAGTACCGAAGGCTAGGGACCTAATCAATACAGACATTGGTAATATGTCAGATATAGAGTTCAGAATGACGATTCTCAAGGTTCTAGCCGGGCTCGAAAAAGGCATGGATGATATTAGAGAAACCCTCTCTGGAGAGATAAAAGCCCTTTCTGGAGAAATAAAAGAACTAAAATCTAACCAAGTTGAAATTTAAAAAGCTATTAATGAGGTGCTATCAAAAATGGAGGCTCTTACTGCTAGGATAAATGAGGCAGAAGAAAGAATAAGTGATATAGAGGACCAAATGACAGAGAATAAAGAAGCTGAGCAAAAGAGGGACAAACAGCTACTGGACCATGAGGGGAGAATTCGAGAGATAAATGACACCATAAGATGAAACAACATTAGAATAGTTGGGATTCCAGAAGAAGATGAAAGAGAGAGGGGAGCAGAAGGTATATTGAAGAGAATTATTGGAGAGAACTTCCCTAATATGGCAAAGGGAACAAGCATCAAAATCCAGGAGGTGCAGAGAACCCCCCTCAAAATCAACAAGAATAGGACCACACCCTGTCACCTAATAGTAAAATTTACAAGTCTGAGCAACAAAGAGAAAATCCTGAAAGCAGCCTGGGAAAAGAAGTCTGTAACATACAATGGTAAACTAATCTTCGACAAAGCAGGAAAGAATGTCCAATGGAAAAAAGACAGCCTTTTCAATAAATGGTGTTGGGATAATTGGACGGCCACATGCAGAAAAATGAAATTGGACCATTTCCTTACACCTCACACAAAAATAGACTCAAAATGGATGAAGGACCTCAATGTGAGAAAGGAATCCATCAAAATCCTTGAGGAGAACACAGGCAGCAAGCTCTTCGACCTCAGCCGCAGCAACATCTTCCTAGGAACATCGCAAAAGGCAAGGGAAGCAAGGGCAAAAATGAACTATTGGGATTTCATCAAGATCAAAAGCTTTTGCACAGCAAAGGAAACAGTTAACAAAACCAAAAGACAACTGACAGAATAGGAGAAGATATTTGCAAACGACATATCAGATAAAGGGCTAGTGTCCAAAATCCATAAAGAATTTAGCAAACTCAACACCAAAGAACAAATAATCCAATCAAGAAATGGGCAGAGGACATGAACAGACATTTCTGCAAAGAAGACATCCAGCTGGCCAACAGACACATGAAAAACTGCTCCACATCACTAGGCATCAGGGAAATACAAATCAAAACCACAATGAGATATCACCTCACACCAGTCAGAATGGCTAAAATTAACAAGTCAGGAAATGACAGATGCTGGCGAGGATGCAGAGAAAGGGGAACCCTCCTACACTGTTGGTGGGAATGCAAGCTGGTGCAACCACTCTGGAAAACAGCATGGAGGTTCCTCAAAAAGTTGAAATGACCCAGCAATTGCACTACTGGGTATTTACCCTAAAGATACAAACATAGTGATCTGAAGGGGCACGTGCACCCGAATGTTTATAGCAGCAATGTCTACAATAGCCAAACTATGGAAAGAACCTAGATGTCCATCCACAGATGAATGGATAAAGAAGATGTGATATATATATATATATATATATATATATATATATATATATGATATAGATATATATAAATAAATGTACACCTAGTTTCTTGCCTTAGTTTGAAAAAAATGGATGGTGTTTTGATGGGAATTGCATTCAATGTGTAGATTGCTTTAGGTAGCATGGATATATATATATATATATATATATATAGAGAGAGAGAGAGAGAGAGAGAGATAATGGAATACTATGCAGCCATCGAAAGAAATGAAATCTTGCCATTTGCGACGACGTGGATGGAACTAGAGGGTATCATGCTTAGTGAAATAAGTGAATCTGAAAAAGACAACTATCCTATGATCTCCCTGATATGAGGAAGTGGAGATGCAACGTGGGGGATTGGGGGGGTAGGAGAAGAATAAATGAAACAAGATGGGATCAGGAGGGAGACAAACCATAAGTGACTCTTAACCTCATAAAACAAACTGAGGGTTGCTGGGGGGGAGCTCGGGAGAGGGACATGGGTTATGCACATTGGGGAGGGTATGTGCTATGGTGAGTGCTGTGAAGTGTGTAAACCTGGCGATTCACAGACCTGTACCCCTGGGGATAAAAATACATTACATGTTTATAAAAAAATAAAAAAATAAAGATGAAAAAAAAAGATGCATAATCTCTTTCTTATAACCCAGTTTTGCCACAAAGCCATTTGGAACCAAGAACAAAATGAAGAGTCATAGCTTCCTCAGAACTATTCCTCTATCTCTCTATACCTAGATCACAATAAAGGCATCAGAAGATGGGGATGGTAGGAGACTGAGAACTTTTTTTCTGGCACTTTGACTGACAGGGAAAAACCTTCTCAGGTATCATGAGAAATATTATTAGTAGCACTCTGGGCTCCTAGATAAAGGAGCAGCAGGTAGGACCCCTTCTCATGGAATCCAGAGGTAGAAATGGCCTGTAAAACTTTTCTATTTGGGGATAGCTTGTTCACGAGTCTTATTCCCTGTGTTAGGTGCAGTGTAATGGATGAAATAAAAAGCCAGGATCTGGGAAGGGAGGAGGCAAGATGGCAAACCAGTAGGAGACTCTGTTTCAGCTTATTCTCTGAATTTAGCTGGATATCTACCAAACCATCTTAAACACCCATAAAATCAGCCTGAAATGTAAGTGTGTGTGTGTGTGTGTGCGTGCGGCGCGCATGTGTATATATATATATCTGGATCTCTAGAAGCAGAAAAGCAACTGCTTTTTGCATGTGTAGGATGTGCAGAGTAATGAATCTTCCAGAAGATATCAGAAGATAAACAGAACGGGGAGGGAGCATCCATAAGCTGACTCCTGGAATGTGATATAACATCACAGCACAAAATTGGAACGCTTAGGAATCTACTCTACCTAGGGACTTCCCTCTGAAAGGGGCTCTGGAAATGAAAAGGCAGAATACTAGGTAGGACATTGTGGTCTTGGCATACGAGGAGCCGCAGAGCGAAACGGGGTCCCTGAACCAGTAGAATATGTATGCCGTGGAGCCAGGAAGCAGGTTATGGTCAGCAAGCCCAGGAAGGGACTCAGCTCATATCTCCATAAACCTCGAACTGGGCCTGTCGATAATCACTCTTCTCTTGGGCAACCTGAAAAAATCTTCAACCTGCACCTGGGACCTGGCAAAAACTTGCAAAGTGGTGGCGGCCCAGAAAGGGTTTTACGGCGGTGCACAGACATGATCCAGGAGCTTCGGGTGTTCATGTGAGCCTGCGGCTGCTCACAAATTTGGAAGCACAGAGGGTAGTGGCACTCCTGGGCCCCTGGGACTACCTCTGAGATAGTTGCTGTGGGCACACACAGGGGTTGGCTGTGGTTTTCAATGGTGAATGCGAAGTGGAGACTGTTTGCCCTGGAGGGTTTATTAAAGGACAGACTATGATTTTTCTGCTCTGAGCCAGAGGTTTGGATTTGGCCATTTTTGCTCTGTCCTCTAAAGAGTAAAAAGCGCCCAGGTAACAAAAGTCACACAGAAGACCAGTTTCCACAGAATCCATCCCCTTGACAGGCGGCAGGGCAACTTTGCACAGGCAGGGTTATCTGAGAAACAGCCCAGCAAGACCCTTCCCCAGAAGACAGGCTGGAAGAACAGGTGGATGACAATCCTATGGATCCCATAGACTGTAAAATCCCAACACCAGGGGAAAATTATATATTGAGTTCCAGGTGTTGCCTCATGACTTGTTTATTTTTCAGATTAAATTCTCCTTTTCTTTTTGTTTTTTCTTTTTCTTACGCTTTTTCCTCTTTTTTTTTCTTTTTATCTTCTCATTTCAACTACTTATTATAACAACTTATATTTTGTAGTAGCTTTTTAACTTATATTTTTTCACATCTATATTTTTTATAGATATATGCCATGTTGTAGTCTTTTCACTATTCAATTTTACCTCTATATATATGTATGTGTGTGTACACACACACACACACACACACACACACACACACACGTGTTATTTTCCTTATAATTTTGGGACATAGTGTCCTTTAACACAGACCAAAATACACCCAGGGACAACTGAAACATCCTGATTTGTCAACACTGAGAGATGTCCTCCCAATCCCTCCCTCCCTTCTTAAAAAATTTTAAATTTTTAAAATTTTATACTTGTGTTTTATTTTGGCTTTTGTTTTGTTTTGTTTTGTTTTTTGGTTGTAGCTTCAGACCACTCTGGATTTTGCTAGGGTGAATCTTACTTGGGTCATGGTTGATATTTTGGACTGTGCTTATTCACTCAACCATCCCTCAACAGAATGACTAGGAGTAGGAACTCTCAACAAAGAAAATAAGCAGAGACAATGTCCTTTGCCACAGAACAATGGATATGGATATAAGCAAGATGTCAGAGATAGAATTCAGGATAGTAATCATAATGTCACTAGCTAGGCTTGAAAAAAAGGATTAGTGACAATATAGAAATTCTAAGAGCAGAAATGAGATCAATCAGGCTGAATTTTAAAATGCTATGAATGAGATGCAGTCTAAACTGGATACTCTAACAGCCAGGGTAAATGAGGCAGAAGAAAGAATTAGTGATCTAGATGATAAGCTGATGGAAAGGAAGGAAGTTGAGGAAAACAGAGATAGGCTGCTAGCAGTAAGTGAGAAGAGGTTTGGAGAGATTAATGATACCATGCAATGTTCCAATCTCAGAATTACTGGAATCACCAAGGAGGTTGGCGGGGGGGCTGTTAGAAGGTATATTTCAGCAAATCATAGCTGAGAACTTCCCTAATCTGGGGAAGGAAACAAGCATTTGAGTCCAAGAGACAGAGAGGATCTCTCCCAAAATCAATAAAAATAGATCAATACCCCAACATATAATAGTGAAACTTGCAAATTTTACAACAATGGAAATAATCCTGAGAATACCCAGGGAGAATACAAGAGGTTCAGGGAGAGGAGGTTCCTTGCATATGGAGGGAGGAATATCAGAATAATGTCAGACGGGTCCACGGAAAGCTGGCAAGCCAGAAAGGGCTGCCAAGACATATTCAGGGTGCTAAATGAAAAGAACGTGCAGGGGTGCCTGGGTGGCTCAGTGGGTTAAGCCTCTGCCTTCGGCTCAGGTCATGATCCCAGGGTCCTGGGATCGAGCCCCGCATCGGGCTCTCTGCTCAGCAGGGAGCCTGCTTCCCCCTCTCTCTCTGCCTGCCTCTCTGCCTACTTGTGATCTCTCTCTCTGTCAAATAAATAAATTTTTTAAAAAATCTTAAAAAAAAAAACATGCAGCCAAGAATACTTTATCAAGCAAGGCTGTCATTCAGAATGGATAGAGAGATAAAGAGCTTTTAGGACAGGCAGAAACTGAAAGAATATGTGACCACCAAGCCTGCCCTGCAAGAAATATGAAGAGGCATTCTGTAAGGAAAGAGAGACTGCAAGGGTCACATAGACCAGAAAGAAAATGTATAGAAACAGGAACTTTACAGGCAATACAATGGCCCTAAATTTTATCTTTCAATAATTACTCTGAATGTAAATGGGCTGAATGCTCCCATGAAAAGACACAGGGATTCAGATTGGATAAAAAACAAGGACCCATCCATACACCATCTACAGAAGTCTCATTTTGAACCTAAAGATGCCTCCAGATTAAAAGCAAGGGGATGGAGAACCATTTACTAATGAGCTTCAAAAGAAAGCTGGGGTAGCAATCCTCATTTCAGGTGAATTAGATTTTAAACCAAAGACTATAGTAAGAATGTAGAAGGACACTATATCATACTTAAACGGTCTATCCAACAAGAAAATCTAACAATTGTAAATACCTATGACCCCAACATGGAAGCATCCAAATATATAAACCAATTAGTAACCAAAATAAAGAAACATTTTGATAATAATATATTAATAGTAGGAGACCTCAATATTCCACTCAAAGCAATGGACAGATCATCCAAGCAGATCAACAAAGAAACAAGAGCTTTGAATGATGCATTGGACCAGATGGACTTCATAGATATATACAGAACATTCCATCCTGAAACAACAGAATACTTATTCTTCATGAGTGTACATGGAACTTTCTCCAGAGTAGACCACATACTGGGTCACAAATCAGGACTCAACCAATTCCAAAAGATTGAGATTATTTCCTGCATATTTTCAGACCACAATGCTTTGAAACTGGAACTCAACAACAAGAAGAAGTTTGGAAGGAACTCAAACACTTGGAAGTTAAAGTATACCCTGCTAAAGAATGTTTGGGTCACCAGGAAATTAAAGAATAACAAACAATTCATTGAGACTAATGAGAATGAAAACACACTGGTCCAAAATCTATGGGATACTGTAAAGATGGTCCCAACATGGAAATACATACCCATTCAAGCCCCCCTCAAGAAAAGAGAAAAATCCCAAATGCACAAGCTAACATTACACCTAAAGGACCTGGAGAAAGAACAACAGATAAAACCTAAACCAAGCAGGAGAAGAGAAATAGTAAAGTATAGAGCAGAAATCAGTGAATAGGAACAACAACAACAAAAAAAAAAAACAACAGTAGAACAGATCAACAAAACTACAAGCTGATTCAAGAATTAATAAGACTGATAAGCATCTGGCCAGACTTATCCAAAAGTAAAGGGAAAGGACCTAAATCAATAAAATCATGAATGAAAAGGGAGAGATCATGACTAACACCAAGGAAATAGAGACAATTGTTGGACCATATTACCAGCAGATATGTGCCAACAAACTAGGCAATCTGGAAGAAATGGATGCATTCCTGGAAATTTATAAGCTACCAAGACTGAAAAAGGAAGAAATAGAAAATCTAAATAGGCCAACAACCAATAAAGAAATTGAAGCAGTAATCAGAAACCTCCCCAAAAAACAAGAGTCCGGGACAAGATGGCTTCCCAGGAGAATTGTACCAAACATTTAAAGAAGAAATAATACCTACTCTACTGAAGCTGTTTCAAAAAATAGAAATGGAAGGAAAACTTCCAAATTCATTCTATGAGGCTAGTGTTACCCTGATCCCAAAACCACACAAAGACCCCTTCGAAAAGGGTATTACAGACCAATATCCCTGATCAATATGGATCCCAAAATACTAAAAAAGATCCTAGCCAGGAGGATCCAACAGTACATTAAAAGGATTATCCACCACAACCAGGTGGGATTTATTCCCAGGATGCAAGGGTGGTTCAACATTTGGAAATCAATCAACATGATAGAGCACATTAATAAAAGAAAAGACATGAACTATATGATCCTCTCAGTTGATGCAGAAAAAGCATTTGACAAAATATAGCATCTTTTCCTGACTAAAACTCTTCAAAGTATAGGGATAGAGGAAACATACCTCAATATCATAAAAGCCATCTATGAAAAGTCCATAGTGCATATCATTCTTAATGGGGAAAAACTAAGAGCTTTTCTTTTAGGGTGAGGAACATGACAGGGATGCCCATTCTCACCACTCTTGTTCAACATAGTACTAGAAGAACTATCCTCAGCAGTCAGACAACAAAAAGAAATAAAAGGCATTCAAACTGACAGAAGTAAAACTCTCTCTCTTTGCAGATGACATGATACTTTATGTGGAAAACCCAAATGTTTCCACCCTCAAATTACTAGAACTCATACAGCAAATCAGCAATATAGCAGGATATAAAATCAGTGCACCGAAATCAGTTGCATTTATATAGACTAACAATGTAACTGAAGAAAGAGGAATTAAGGAATCAATTCCATTTACAATCGCACCAAAAACCATAAGATACCTAGGGATAAACCTAACCAAGGAAGAAAAGGGTCTATACTTCAGAAACTACAGAATGCTTATGAAAGAAATTGAGGAAGACACAAAGAAACGTAAAAACATTCCATGCTCATGGATTGAAAGAATAAACATTGTGAAAATGTTTATGCTGCCCAGAGCAATCTAGACTTTCAGTGTAATTCCTATCAAAATACCTTTGACATTTTTCAAAGAGCTAGAACAAACAATCCTGAGATTTGTATAGAACCAGAAAGGACCCTGAATTGCCAGGGGAGTGTTGAAAAAGAAAACCAAAGCTGGGGTCATTACAAAACCTTACTTCAAGCTATATTACAAGGCTGTGATCATCAAGATAGCATGGTATTGGCTCGAAACCAGACACATAGATCAGTGGAACAGAATACAGAACCCAGAAATGAACCCTCAACTCTATGGTTATCTAATCTTTGAAAGCGCAGGAAAGACTGTCCAATGGAAAAAAGACAGTCTCTTCAATAACTGGTGTTGGGAAAATTGGACAGTCATATGCAGAAGAATGAAACTGGATCATTCTCTTACACCATACACAAAGAAACTCAAAATGGATAAAAGACCTCAATGTGGGACAGGAATCCCTCAGAATCCTAGAGGAGAACATAGACAGTAACTTCTTCAACATTGGGCACAGTGACTTATTTCAAGACACTCTCTAAAGGCAAGGGAAGCAAAAACAATAATGAACTTCTGGGGCTTCATCAAGATAAAAAGCTTCTTCACAGCAAAGGAAGAATCAACAAAACTAACAGGCAACCCACGGAATGGGAGAAGATATTTGCAAATGACATTACAGATAAAAGGTTGGTATCCAAGAGCTACAGAGAACTTCTCAAACTCAACACCCTAAAAAACAAATAATCCAGTCAAGAAATGGGCAGAGGATGTGAACAGACACTTCTTCAAAGAAGACATACAAATGGCTAACAGACACATGAAAAAAATGTTCAACATCACTAGACATCAGGCAAATACAAATGAAAACCACAATGAGATGCCACCTTACACCAGTTAGAATGGCAAAAATTAACAAGACAGGAAACAACAAATATTGGTGAGATGTAGACAAAGGGGAACCCTCTTACACTGTTGGTGGGAATGTAAGCTGGTGTAGTCACTCTTGAAAACAGTATGGGGGTTCCTCTAGACATTAAAAATAGAACTAGCCTAGGACCCAGCAATTGTACTACTAGGTATTTACCTCAAAGATACGGATGTAGTGAAAAGAGGGGCTCATGCACCCCAAGGTTCATAACAGCAATGTCCACGATAACCAAACTGTGGAAAGAGCTAAGATGCCCTTAAACAGATGAATGGATAAAGAAGATATGGTTCATATATACAATGGAATATTATTCAGTCATCAGAAAAGATGAATGCCTACCATTTTCATCAACATGGATGGAACTGGAGGAGATCATGCTAAGTGAAATAAGTCAAGCAGAGAAAGACAATTATCATATGGTTTCATTCATATGTGGAATGTAAGGAATAGCACAGAGGTCCGTAGGGGGAGAGCAGGAAAACAGAATGGGAAGAAATCAGAGAGGGAGACTAACCATGAGAGACTCTGGACTCAAGAAACAAACTGAGGGTTACAGAAGGGAGGTGGGGGTGGGGAGATGGGGGTAGCTAAGGGATGGCTATTAAGGAGGACATGCGTGATGAGCACAGGGTCTTATACACAACTAATGAATCAGACACTACATCAGAAACTAATGATGTACTATATGTTGGCTAACTGAACATAATAAAAAATTTTTTGAAAGGTGGGCACATGATTTCATGAGCACCGGGTATAAGACTGATGGATCACTGAACTCTACCTTTGAAACTAATAATACACTATATGTTAACTTAATTTAAATTAAAAATAAAATTTTTTTAAAAAACCAGGATCCAGGACTTCCATCCCAGCTGTGGACCCATTGCCAAAATGGAGGTTCTGTGCCTCACCACCTGCCCAAAGGCTCTCCTTTACCCATCTTCTTTGACATTTTTTTCTCCTCCTCCCCCTCTTTCTCCTCATAATAGTAATAATAATACTATTATACAAAATTTATAAAATATTATAAAATATAAAATAATTTACATTATAGAATGCTACCCCCCAAATAGAAGCAAAACTAAAATAATGCCATATTCCTACAACCAAGAAATTACCATTATTAACACCTTAGTGTATGTCCTCCCAAATATTTGTGTGTGTGTGTCTGTTACCAAAATGAGACTGTTATCTGCTGTTTTATTATCTTCTTATTTTACTTAAATTTTCCAACTTTCCATGTCAACACATTTTCATCTTGTCTGACGCTTACCCCAGATTCAAATTCCACAATTTGTTCCCAAAATGACAACCCAATCCAAGGCCATGTTTTGCCTTCATGTCCCTTAAGTGTCTGGATCTAGCACAGTCCCTCTTTTTTCTTTTAATGACTCTTACTTGTTAAAGAGACCCAGTCAGTTGTACTCTCTCTCAGCTTGCCAGCTTGCCACCCTGTCATGCCATTCAGCTTGTTCTTCAAGCCCTGAAATTGAAACCTGAGAGTTAAAGAGTTGATGAATTTAAGCTTTTATTTTAGCTAGGATATATAACAGATGATATTGTGCTTCATGTTGCATTTTCAACCTATCACAGAAATACATTATTAATATACATTAGTACCTTACGAACATATTCCATATTTGAGAAGTGATATATTATTATAATATATTAACTGATTGCTACCCTAATCCCTGAGTTAGGATAGGAGCCGGAGACTTTTACCGGTAATTAATACCCTTTGTACCCCTTGCGACAATAAAATGAGCTTTGTGGTATTATTTTGTCCTTAACATGTCTAGCTCCTAGCAATCATATACCTAAATGTATTCATAACAACTGAACATCCTTGACGAAATCAATAATTTTAATAGAGGGGACAAAATGACGATTTTCCGATTTTATCATTCCTTCTACATTCTGATGCTGGCTTTCTTCTGTGAAATAGAATTTTCCCTCATCAGTTGGAGCGGTACCATTACTCTAAGATACATTTACTACAGGAAAATTGGATAAATATTTAATTATCTTTAGTTACCCATTATCAAAGTAAGAAGTCAATTTACAGGTCATCTCAAAATGATAAACTATGAGGTCTTTTGACTTTCTCTTTTGTATCTTTATATAAAGACATGTGGACTTTATCAAATCCACTGGATAATTATTTTTTTGATGTTCAAATTGTAACTTTGGGCAGTGGCTGGACTCCCTATTTTGAGATTTTTTTTTTACCATAAATTTTACAGATAAAATTTCTTCCTCCAGACTCTATCCTAGTCTTCAATGTATGCTTAATTTTTTTTTTGCCAATGTTCTTCTCTGTCATTAATTTAGGTAACACTCTTTATTTTTTTTAATTTATTTATTTGACAGACAGAGATCACAAGTAGGCAGAGAGGCAGGCAGAGAGAGAGGAGGAAGCAGGCTCCCTGCTGAGCAGAGAGCCCGATATGGGGCTTGATCCCAGGACTCTGGGATCATGACCTGAACCAAAGGCAGAGGCTTTAACCCATTGAGCCATCCAGGTGACCCACACTCTTTATTATATATCTGTGTTTTGTTGCATGTAAACAATTTTCCACCTTTTGGTTGTCAGCTCAACAATTCATGATCATAAAAAGTATTTACCTCTGGCCTGCCACATCAGTAGTTTTAGTCCATTACCTCTATAATTTTTAAAATCGTATCTCTATTGTTTCTTCTACTGTCTTTGTCTTCATGGAGAGGTAGGTAGAACCAAGGCCTGACGGGTTTTATACACCAAGTTGAAAAATTTCGCTTTTAACCTAAGGCAGTGGGAAGACACTGACCAGGGGAGGGGAGTATAATGATCAGATCTCCTTTTTGGAATGACCATTCAGGCTATAATATGGAGAACTGAACAAAGGTGAACAGGACTAGAGCCCAGAGAACCAGTTAGGAAACCTCCTCACCAGATAACCAGGTAACCAGATCTAAGAAAGTGGAAGTGCAGATAGAAAGAAATGGACAGATCAGAAAAGTGTCCAAACAGGTGTTGGTAATTATTCACACACACAGGTCAAGGAAGAAGGAAGAGCCAAGGATGACCGCAGGTTCCTGGCTTGAGCAACTGCATGAGCAATGATGCGTATTCATTGGGATGGAGAATGTTGGATGCAAATCTGGCCTGAGGGGGAGTATGGAATGTTGCCTTTACAAATGCCAACTTTCACCACAGCTTATTCTCTTTTTTGAAATATTTTTAAAAGATTTTATTTATTTATTTGGCAGAGAGAGAGAAAGAGAGCAAGAGAAAGAACACAAGCAGAGGGAGTGGGACAGGGAGAAGCAGGCTTTCTGCTGAGCAGGAGCCCAATGTGGTGTTCGATTCCAGGACTCAGACCCAGGACCCAGAAGTCATGACCTGAGCCACCCAGGCACCCCTCACAACAGCTTATTCTAATATAAGCAACCACCTTCCCAACAAATGCCCTTTCCTACTCTAGGAGGTAATCACATACTATTTCTACTTGAAATTGCCAACATTTCCTCATCCTTCTCTTTTTGGACAATTTCCTCATCCTCCCAGCTGATTCTACCAACCTGCCTGTCCACACACACTGAATTCGTTCAGCTTCAGTGGAGGAAATGTGCCTGTTCCCCTTTATGACATGCCTCTATTTGCACCCTAAATCCTTCTCCTCTTAAAATACTTAAGCTCTTTGCACTGGCAAGTACTGATTTTTCTCTTTTGTATCATCTTTTTCTCCCTTTCTACATGTGATTTCCATCTACATGATGCCACCCATTTTAAAAAGAAAACTCTTGACCCCACTACCCCTCCAGCCAGCACCCCTGAATTTCTCAGCACCCCTCAAAGCTCTCCAGACACATCTAAGTAGTTATGTTCACTGCTGTCTCCTTTCTCATCTTCTGTTTTCTTCACATTCTCTCTCCTAGCTCCTCTCATGTCAGGTTTTTTTCCCCACCACTCTGCTAACAGTGCTCTTAGCAGGTCAACAGTGATGTATCTCTTATAAAAGTCAGTAGCTGCTTCTCTGCATTATATTAGACTTGTCAGTAGCAGCGGTCCAGCCTGCCAGGGCCTCGTTA
The DNA here is from genome assembly GCF_002288905.1 of Enhydra lutris kenyoni. Lineage (NCBI taxonomy): Eukaryota > Metazoa > Chordata > Mammalia > Carnivora > Mustelidae > Enhydra > Enhydra lutris. The sequence goes on from NW_019154088.1 coordinate 49,337,782, forward strand.
TTCACTCAACACATATTTATTGAGTGCTAACTATATGCCAGACATAGTTCTAATCTTTAGAACACACCAATGAAGTAAAGAGACAAAGAACACTTCCCTCTAGGAACTGATATTCTATCAGAGGGAGGCACTTAATAAGCAAAACCCGGTAGGTAACTAAGTTGTGTGGTAAATTATAGTCAATAAGGGCTGTGGAAAAGAGAAAACAGAAATCAGCAGTGATCTTGTAGAATTTTCCTTTAACACAAATATGACTAATACATACCCTATGTGACACTTTTTGTTTTTTAAAATATGTATGTATGTATGTATGTATGTAAGAGAGAGAGAGAGCGTGAGCAAAAGAGAGAACACAAGCAGGGGGGAAGAGATAGAGGGAGAAGCAGACACCCCACTGAGCAGGGAGCTGGACACAGGACTTGATCCCAGGAACCTGGGATCATGACCTGAGCCAAAGGTAGATGCTTAGCTTACTGAGCCACCCAGGTGCACCGTGACAATAATATTTAATGTCAAATCCTAGGATATGTCTATATGTCCCTGTATAATAAAAATGAATCACATTTTCTTTTTTTTTTAAAGCAGTTCTTTTTTTTTTAAGATTTTATTTATTTATTTGACAGAGAGAGATCACAAGTAGGCAGAGAGGCAGGCAGAGGGAGAGGAAGGGAAGCAGACTCCCTGCTGAGCAGAGAGCCCAAGGCGGGACTCGATCCCAGGACCCTGGGATCATGACCTGAGCCGAAGGCAGCGGCTTAACCCACTGAGCCACCCAGGTGCCCCTGAATCACATTTTCATCTGCAATCCTACTTGAGTCCATATTTTTCTCCCTCCTATTTCTCTTGGATTTGATGTGAGGAAACTGCAGAAAAGAAAAAGTAGAAACTCAGGAGAAAGGATAGTGAAGAGGTGGCATTTCATGGTTTGTGATACTTAGTATTGGGTTTTGGGCACTGGTAACAGAAATAGAAGTGACCAGAACTCTAGGGCATAAGCTAACTCATTTTTCACTTCTTTTTAAAACTATGTCAAGTAGCACTATTTTCTGGCAGTGGCAGAACTCAAAGAATGATAGCATGGTCAAGGACTAGAATTTTCGGGGCATCTGGGTGGCTCAGTCAGTTAAGCATCAGCCTTCAGCTCAGGTCATGGTCCCAGGGTCCTGGGATCGAGCCCCACATCGGGCTCCTTGCTCAGCAGGGAGCCTGCTTCTCCCTTTCCGTCTGCCTGCCTGTCTGCCACTCCCCCTGCTTGTGCTCTGTCTCTTACTCTATCTCTCTGTGTGTCAAATAAATAAATCTTAAAAAAAATTTTTTAAAAAGGACTAGAATTTTCTATGGGTAATGCTTTTTGTTTTAATCTTTAAGAAAATAGGAGGAGTTAAGATGGTGGAGGAGTAGGGGGACCCTAAGCTTTCTTCATCCCTTGAACATAGCTAGATAAATATCAAATCATTCTAAACACCAAAGAAATCAATCTGAGGACTGAGAGACTAAAACTGCAAGTCTGTAAGTACAATCATGGAAAGTAGGAATGATGGACAGTTGATTTGGGGGAGATAAGAGCTGCAGGGGCTGCAGAGGGGAGGGTGCCTGCTTACAGAGACTACCATAAGTTATCCTAAACAATAGAACATAAAATCTGAAGTTTTAGAAGTCCACCACTGCCGTGTTGTGCCTAGCTTAGCAATGCTCCTGTGGGGAAGGAGAGTAAAGAACCAGGAGCAGAGAGTGTGGTCTGAGGATCCCCTGGTTCCCACAGGGAGAAAAGGTTCCCTTGCTTGGAGTGCATTTGGGAGCAGTAGTGAATCCTCTCTGGGGACAGAAGAATGAATGGTGCCAACATGCTGTACTGTTCCCAGGCATAGAAGCGAGGATGCTGGCTGAGAGCAGAGAATCCTGGTGCCACCTTTCTGCTCTGCTTTGCCATAAACTCTGAACCACTGGGAGGTTGTGCAACTACTTTCCTGGGACAGGCTGGCAAATGGAAAAAGTGTGGCCAGACCCTACCCCAGAGAATCAGCCCATGACCTCGTCACATGAGTCCCTAAAATTTGTTGAGTTTAGAAACCCAGCCAAGTGCCTGAGATTAAACAAGAAGTACTGTACAGCCTGGCAGGCTGACAGCTCAAACACAGACACGGTGAAGACAGGGACACAAGAGGGGAGATTGTTTGCTCTTCTCTGAGGGCTTCTTGAAGAGTGGCAGGTGCGAGCTCTCCTTTCTAGGCTCAGAAGGTGGAGCCATACCATTTTGCCCTCTGCCCTCCAGCACTGACTACTTCATTGAGCTAAACAGCATCACCAAGTGGAGACCAGAGCTACTTACACCAAGCCCCTTGCTCAGACCAAGTCTACTGATCATAGAGTGCTATAAAGCATCAGCTCTAGAGGAAATAGGATCTATCTAGCTTCTTTTTTCTTTTTCTTTTTTAACTTTTTAAATTTTATTTTCATTTTTTAAAAAGTTTTCATTTATTCATTTATTTGTCAGAGAGAGAGAGAGAGTGCACACACAAGCAGGCAGAGCAGCAGGCAGAGGCAGAGGCAGAGAGGGAAGCAGGCTCCCTGCTGAGCAAGGACGCGAGACTCAATTCCAGGACCCCAGGATCATGACCTGAGCCGAAGGCAGCGAATTAACCCACTGAGCCACCCAAGCGTCCCTATTTTCATTTTTTTAATGTATATATATTTTTTACTTTTATTTTTTGGGTCTAGCTTCTTTTAACAAGCAGATCAACACACTTAGGATCTAGCTTTTTTTTTTTTTTCCTGGACAAAATAATGAGATGGAGACATTCACCTGAAAAGAAAGAACAGGAAGTAAAAGTAAGAGGCAGGGATTTAATCAATACAGATATAAGTAAGATGTCTGAACTGGAATTTAAAACAACAATTATAAGGATACTGGCTGGGTTTGAAAAAATCACAGAAGACATTAGAGAATATCACACTGCAGATAAAGAAGAAATAAAGTCCAGTCAGGCTGGAATTAAAAATGCTATAACTAAGATGCAAACCTGAATGGATGCTATAACAATGAGGATGGATAAAGAAGAACAAATCTGTGATATAGAAAATTAAAATTATGGAGAATAATGAAGCTGAAAAGAGGAGGGAAAGAAAGGTATTAGATCACAAAGGTAGACTTAGGGAACTCAGTGACTTCTTAAAATGTAATAGCATAGGCATCATAGGAGTCCCAGAAGATGAAGAGAGAAAGAAGGAGGCAGAAGATTTATTTGAGCAAATTATAGCTGAAAACTTCCCTAATCTGGGGAAGGACACAGTCCTCAAACTCCAAGAAGTACAGAGGCATCCTATTAAATTCAACAAAAGCTGGTGATCACCAAGACATATCATAGTCAAATTCACAAACTACACAAACAAGGGAAGACTCCTGAGAGCAGCAATGGAAAAAAAAGTCCTTAACCTACAAAGGAAGACAGACCAGGTTTTCAGAAGATCTGTCCACAGAAACTTGCATTATATATTGTAATGTTACAATATATTCACAGTGCTGAATGGGAAAAATGTGCGCCCAAGAATACTTTATCAAGCAAGGCAGTCATTTAGAATAAAAGGAGAGAGAAAGAGTTTACCAGCCAAACAAAAACTAAACCAACCATGCAAGAAATATTAAAGGAAACTCTTTGAGTGGGGGGAAAAGACCAAAAGCAGCAGAGACTAGAAAGGAACAGAGAACATCACCAGAACCACCAACTTTATAGGTAACAATTTAGTGGCACTAAATTCATGTCTATCAATAATCACCCTGAATGTAAATGGGCTAAATCATCCAATCAAAAAACACAGGATGGGGCACCGGATGACTTACTTGTTTGAGCATCCAAATCTTGATTTTGGCTCAGGTTTTGACCTCAGGGTCATGGGATCAAGCCCCCCATTGGGCTCTGCACTCAGTGCAGCAACTGCTTATCTCTCTCCCTCCCCCTCTTTCCCTTCCCCTCTATCCCTCCCCCTGCTCTCTCTCTCTCTCATACACACTCTTAAATAAACAAATAAATAAAATCTTTAGTAAAATAAATGCATACTTTCCTTAAAAATGGAATATTTTCATTTAAAAAAAGACAAAAGTATAAGATTGGATTTAAAAAAAAAAAGACCCATCTATATGCTGCTTATGAGAGATTCATTTTAGACCTAAAGACACCTGCGAGTGAAAGTGAAGGGATGGAGAGCCATCTATCATGCTATTGGACATCAAAAGAAATCCAGAGTAGCCACACTTATATCAGACAAACTCGATTTTAAAACAAGACTGCAAGAAGAGATGAGAAAGGGCATTATATCATAATAAAGGGGTCTATCCACCAAGAAGATCTAACAATTGTAAATATTTATGCCCCCAACTTGGGAGCACCCAAATATATAAAACAATAACAAACATAAAGAAACTCATTGATAATACAATCATAGTAGGGGACTTTGACACCCTACTTGCAGTAATGGACAGATCATCTAAGCAGAAAATCAACAAGGAAGCAATGCCTTTGAATGATACACTGACCAGATGGACTTAACATATATTCAGAACATTTCATCCTAAAGTAGCAGAATACACATTCTTTTCCAGTGCACATGGGACACTCTCTAGAATAGATCACATACTAGGTCACAAATCAGGCTTTAACAAGAACAAAAAGATTGAGATCATACCATGCATATTTTCAGACCACTAAACTATGAAACTTGAAGTCAACCACAAGAAAAAATGTGAAAAGACCTCAAATACATGGAGGTTAAAAAACATCTACTAAAGAATGAATAGGTTAATCAGGAAATTAAAGAAGGATTAAAGAAGTACGTGGAAGCAAGTAAAATGAAAACACAATGGTCTAAAGCCTTTGGGATACAGAAAAGGCAGTCCTAAAAGGGAAATATATTGCAAAACAGGCCTACCTCAAGAAGCAAGAAAAGTCTCAAATACAAAAACCTAAACTTACACCTAAAGGAGCTAGAAGAGGAACAGCAAATGAAGCCTGAAGCCAGCAGAAGAAGGAAAATTATAAAGATGAGAGCAGATATAAACAATTTGGGAACAAATAAACAAAAAAACCCAACAGATTAAGGAAATGAAGAGATGGTTCTTTGAAAGAATTAATAATATTGATAAACCCCTAGCCAGACCTATCACAAAGAAAAGTGAAAGGACAAAAATAAATAAAATCATGAATGAAAGAGGAGAGATCATAACCAACACCACAGAAAATTACCAAAAAATCACAAGAGAATATTATGAAAAAATATATGACAACAAGTTGGGCAATCTGGAAGAAATGGACAAATTCATAGAAACATACAAACTACCAAAACTGAAACAGGAAGAAATAGAAAATTGGAGAAGACTTATAACCAGCAAAGAAATTAAGTCAGTAATCAAAAATCTCCCAACAAACAAAAGTCCAGGGCCAGATGGCTTCCCCGGGGAATTCTATCAGACATTTAAAGAAGAGTTTGTATCCTTATCAAATTGTTCCAAAAAATAGAAATGGGAGGAAAATTTCCAAATTTCTTCTATAAGGCTAGCATTACCTTGATTCTAAAACCAGACAAAGACCCCACCAAAAAGGAGACTGATAGGCCAATATTTCTGATGAACATGAACGTAAAAATTCTCAAAAAGATACTAGCAAATTGAATTTGGCAGTACATTAAAAGAATTATTCACCATGATCAAGTGGGGTTTATTCCTGGGCTGCAGGGATGGCTCAATACTCACAAATCAATCAATGTGATACATCACTATAATAAAAGAAAGGATAAGAACTTTACGATCCATTCAATAGATGCAGAAAAAGCATTTGACAAAATACAGCATCGCTTCTTGCTAAAAAAACAAAAAAACCCCAAAAACCTCAACAGAGTTGGGATAGATAGAACATGTTGCAACATCATAAAGTTCATGTACAAAAGACCTACAGCTAATATTATTCTCAATGGGGAAAAACAGAGCTTTTCCTCTGTGGTCAGGAATAAGACTGGATGTCCACTGTCATTATTACTATTTAACATAATACTGGAAGTCTTCCCTCAGCAATTAGACAACAGAGGTGATGGGCCTTAAGAAGTGTACTTGCTGTGATAAGAACCAAATGGTGTATGGAAGAGTGTTGAATCATTATATTGCACCAGAAACTAATATAACACTGTATGTTAACTACCTGGAATTTAAATAAAAACTTCAAAAACAACAACAACAAAGCAATCTGACTCTAGAACCCTTGCTTTTCAAACTATACTCTGCTGTCACAGTAAATATATGCCTTAATAAATTGTTGAGTGAGTAAATAAATGGAGTATAAATTTCTAGAAATGCAATTTCTGGATCTCAGAGCATGAACATTTTTTTTAAATTTATTTATTTGACAGACACAGCGAGAGAGGGAACACAAGCAGGGAGAGTGGGAGGGGGAGAAGCAGGCTCTCTGCTGAGCAGGGAGCCCGATGTGGGACTCGATCCCAGGACCCTGGGATCTTGACCTGAGCCGAAGGCAGAGGCTTTAACCCACTGAGCCACCCAGGTGCCCCAGAGCATGAACATTTTTAAGGCCTTTAATGCATATTGCAGTATAAGCTATTCAATATGCTTTTAAGTTTTTTAAAAAGACAGTATGGAAAATTTTACATATAATATCACAGCTGTGAAAACAAAGGTGCATAAAAGAAAAATTGAAAGAAACACATCAAGATGTTAAGAGTGGTCATTTTTAATGGGTACACATTCATGGGTGACTTTTTCCTTCCTTCTAATTTTTCCAAAATTTCTGTAATGCGTTTTTATTTTATACAAACAAATTGAATAAATATGGCCTGATTTTTCTGTTATATGTGCTTTTCTGCTCTATAGTTGGTTTTGAAAGCAAACCTTTCTAAGTAAAGAGAATTTTCATGACTATATTGGGTTCTTTGTTCTCTATCAATCTTAAAAAGGAAATTAGAATCATAGGCAATTTGCCTTCCTGACATTATTGGAATAATTCATTTGATCTAACCCCTGGTGCTAATAAGCATTTCTGATAGTTTCCATCTAAGGACAAAAAAACTATTGTACTCCTACATCCGTTTGTAAAGCACTTTTTATTGACTGGTTTTGCAAAGACTTTATCAAATTGTTTCTCAAACAATCCTATGATGTTGTAATAAGTCCCACAAAGCCTTGGATATACACACACCCACGGGAAGGCAAATGTTATAATTTGACATATTAACCTATGTATTTTATTGCCCAGTACTTACTGATAGTCCAGCCCTTTCCCTAGTTTTAGCAGCAGCTGGGGTGTGCCATTGACTGCCTCAGAGAAAGGACAGTGTAGCAGAACACAGGTGTCAGTGTTTGGCATAGGCCTTTTGAAAGACTAGGCATAAAGGAGACCTTGAAAGAGCAAAGAGACAAGAAAGAGCAAAGTAGTTCCACTTCTTCCCCATCTGGGTCCACAAGCTGCGAAGGGGGGGAGGTGAAGTTCAAACGAACAAGAGAGCTTAAAATGTTAACAAAGGAGTTTCCTGGATAGTGTGGCTCTGCACCCCAGATCCCAGAGAAGTTTGAGGGATCTGAGGGAAGAGAAAACCCATGCTTTGCTTCATGGGTAAAAGCAGGACAAGCCTCATATGGTATGGGAAGTGTGAGAATATTTCTAATGAGCACAAATATAATGATGACAAGGAAAGAAAGGTGACCAGATGTGATTAGTCCTTAAGCTCACTCTTTCTTCTGCCAACTCCAAGCTGCTGTAAATTTTAGTTCTAGAATTTCCATTCAGTTTCTGTTTCTCTACTAAGATTCTGTACCTACCCACTCATAATTACTCTTAATTTTTTTTAACCTAGTCTCAAAATTGGCTTATATTGACTGCATTTTGGGTTGGGTTTTCAAAAATTTTTTTAAATTTTTTTACTTTTTTATTTCCACCTTTATGAGAGAGGGACTTCTTGACAATGGTAGTATCAGAATTGGGTTAAGGGATGACAAAAATCTAATGTCAAAGCAGTCACTTGAAGTAAGGCAGGGCATCATCTCGTTAGAAATGGTGCAAAATATGTGATGATCTCCAATCTTCAAATAAGAAGGATAGTTACAAAACCCTTATGGAAAATATAAGAATATATCTCCAATCTTCTCCAGTCTCAGACAACTGGCAAGACCTGCCCACTCGTTAAACAGTAGAACTGGAAGAGGATTTAAAACATTAGCATCAAACTCCCTGCTTTCTGCCAAGAAAGACAGTCTCCTCCAATGATTAATTTTTTCTGAATAAAAAGCAGCTTTCTTGAATTTCCTAACATAAAGGTAACACATATTTATAGAAAAATCAGCCAAAACAGGCAGGCATAAAGAAGAAATTACTACTAACATTTTGCTGAACATCCTTTTAAATGCTGCTCTGTGCAAACATTTATGCATATAATTTTATATGAATGAAATAATATACATGATTTTAACTCAATATGTGATAAAGATTATTATCAAGAAATACAGAGACACATCATCCTTTTTAGTGACTATATATTCCCTTGCATGGGTTGTACCAAAATTTATTAAACCAGTCCTCTATGGAAGGACATTTAGTTCTAGATTCTTGCAATAATGAACATTTTTCCTGCTGTGTGTGTGTGTGTATGAGACAACTTTGTGTATTTTCCAGATTATGTCTCCTTCAGGTAGTACATTTCTATAACATTATTTCTGGGCCAAAGCATATTCTAAGTTTGTGATCATTAATAAACCATTCTCACCAGAAAGGTTGTACCCACACTCACACTTCCATCAACAGCGAGCCCCTTTCTCTCTCTTTGGTCATACTGGGTATGTGTAATCCTTTCAAAATTTATCAATATGTCAGGCAAACAGTAACATCTAAATTGTGTTGTGTGACTTGCCAATGAGCGCTAATGCTCATTGAGGATGGGTATTGTGCTGGGTGCTCCTTTCTGGCCTTAGATGGACAGTGAGTGCAATATGCAGAGATCTGTAATGTAAATGAGATGGTCTGGCCTCCATACTCCTAGCTTTGCACTAACTTTGTGTGTCCTTGGGTAAGATACTCAACTTCCCTGAGCGTCAGTTTCTTGAGCTGCAAATGAAAGACTCGGAATGGGTGTTCTTGCACTTCCTCTCTGGCTGTAACGGGGGTAGCGGCGAGTTCACTGTGCAGATCTGCAGTAGACACTGCTGGCTGACTAACCCAATGCCACTCGCAGCCCCTTCTCCCCTGCCTGCCTCTACTCTGGAAGAAGCTGGAAATGTTCAATAGTCTCCTTTGGAGCTAAGGAGTGGCCATTTTACCAAATTCTGGCTAATGGAGACATGAAGGGAAGGCTATGAGGGTACTTCTGGGAAACCAGCTTTTCTGATGAAAGAAACAGGCACAAGAGAGAGCAAACTCACAGTGGCTGTGTCTTTCTCACACTCTGCTTTCCGTGCAGACTTGATGCCTGGACCTGTGGGGCATGCAGTAGCTTTATACTGAGTGGACTCAGCTGAGCAGGATCTGTGCTTCAGAATCCTGGCCAGTTTCAAGGCTAACATTAGCTACAAGAGAAGTGTTGTATGAGACTGAGAAGGCATCAGGGAAGCAGCAGCCATGGCTTTCATGCTCTGAAGGACAATGCAGGGCTCCAGACACGGTGATAACTCTGGTACATTGTCACTGATCTGCCAGCTCACCTTGCTGGTATGAGGCAGCACGTGGACTCGAGCTGCCATCAGATCTCCTTCAGTTTCACTGCATCCTAAGCTAAGTGCAAGTGTAGCCCCATGAAGGGTGCCAGCTTCTCCCACAATACACTTACATTATCAAGGTCAGAGGTAGTGAGAGACACACACAAATCTGCTCTGTCCTTGAAGATTCTAGTTGTTCATGAATTCTAGGTTAGCCCTGTAGGTCCCAAGCCTGTAAGTGCTTTCATCCACAACCAGCTTTCTACCCTGACCACCATTCGGTCTGACCTATGATGACTTCCGGTTCGATCAGCGCTAGAATCAAAAACAGCAAACAGCTTTGCATGGCCTTCTCCAGGAGTTCCCACAATCATGTAGGGTCTAATGCATCACTCTCCAATAGAGCTTCTGTGATGACCGAAGTGTTTTGTATATGAGCTGCCCCATATGATAGCCACTAATCACATGCATATGGCTACTGGGCACTTGAAGTGTACCTAGTGCAATTGAGAAACTACACTGTTAATTTTGACTCATCTAAATTTAAACTGCCACCTGTGGCTGGTGGCTACCATATTGAAAAGCGCAGGTCTAGTGCCTAATAATAAATCTCTCATTTTTCATCACTTACAGTGGTTCTGTTTCTCTGACCGATGCATCCTGACCGATCTGAGCAGTGACTGGTGACTACACAAGGAAGGACATGTAGACAGCATGCTAGGTATGAAGGGCTAGAGATCAAAAGAGACTGGGTTCTCTGGGAGGCTCAGCTGCCTATAACTGTTGAACTTCTTATATGAGAAAAGTAGACTCCCTTTGAACTTGCCCTGTCGGGAGCCTCATCTCCATTCCAGTCCCGAGGCTAGAGTTATCAAGGTGAGCTAAAATATTCATGGAGAGCAAGCAGGCTGTGGTAAGATGTGCTCTTCAGCACCTAATGTTTTCGTTATTCCACCATGAGGACTTTTACCCCTTGCTTATTCCCTATGCAGATCCTTCCATCTCCCAGTCCTTCCTCCTTCCCCACATGAATATGACCTTCCTTACAGAATGCAATTACCCCCCTTTGTCTGTCACACTGGATTTTGTTTGTTCAAACAGTTTTAAACACCAGCCCATTTTCAGGAGTCTGCAATTGTGGCAATGGGGGTGGCGGACAACCACTTTTGTCAGCTCTAGTTTCTAAAACTGGCCACTTACTAATAAGCTTTACAAGGAATCCATCTTTCCAGATGTGCTCTGCACCGTTAACCTGAAAGAATTAATCCTGAACAAGAGCTTCTTTCAAGACTGTGCTTGACGAGAGTACAATGAGCAATGATTTCAAGCTGTGTTCACAAACAATTCTACACACAAGGAACATTTCTTTTTCTTTCTTTCTTTTCTGGCTTGCTTAAACAAGTGGTTATCCGTTATGGTGTTGACATAGGAAAAGGCGAAATGCTGGCAACAGAATCAAAGCAGCAGGGCAACAGACAGCTCAGCGGTGGCAAGGTTTGGTTCCTTGGACAACCAAGCGAGCTTTTCACTTCCTCCTAATTTGGGTCCCGCCCTCTTAGTTTATCTTCCTGAGAATGTCAAAAGAAAGAGAAAAGAACTATTGGTCCAACTGCGCGCGGTCTTTGGTGCTTGTTGCTCCCTTCTGATACTCCTCTCCCAGGACAGGGTCCTTCTAACTTCTCTATCGTTTGGTGAGTCACTTTGCTTTCCTGTTGTTGCCTTCGGTGAATTCTGCGCACACCCCGCAAGTGCCCCGCACTCCCTCCGGGCCCTCTGCTGGGGCTAAACGCGTCCTAGCCAAGGTTGGCAGCCGCGCGGCTTCCAGCACCCAATCCCGAGGGAACGGATCCGGGAGGGGGGTGGGGACACCGCGGGGTCCGCGCTCCCGCCCTTTCTTCTCTCCCGGCCGAGGGACTCGTGGTGCCCCCAAGGCGTGTGACCCGCGTTCCACCTCTTGGGTAGCTGGAGGGCGCTAGCCCCTGGCGCTGTGACCCGACGTCTGGGTCCAACCCCTGGCGGGTGCAGAAGCGGTGACGGCTGCCCCCGCGGTTCGGGCTCCCGGCAGAGGTGGGTGCGGATCAGCTGCGGAGGCCGGAGCGCCGCCCGGATGCTGCAGCCTAGTGGTGGCCTCTCCGAGAGCAACGGGAGCCCTGGGGCCCAGTCTGCCCTGGGCGCGCAGGGGGCCGGAAGGGGGCTGTGGACTTGGGTCCCTCCTCCTTTCCCTCAGCTTCTCCTGCTCTCAGACCCTCCTCCTCCCAGGTACAAGCCGCGAGAGGAGGGCGCATCTCTCCTCCCGGCACTCCACCATGGGCAATATCTCCGAAGACTCCTCGCGGGAGGACTGCAAGTCTCTGCAGTCGCTCCCCTCCGGCGAAAGCCCGGCCATCAGCTCGGTGATGTTCTCGGCCGGGGTGCTGGGGAACCTCATCGCGCTGGCGCTGCTGGCGCGCCGCTGGCGGGGGGACGCGGGACGCAGCGCAGGACGCGGGAACTCTATCTCCCTGTTCCACGTGTTGGTGACAGAGCTGGTGTTCACCGACCTGCTTGGGACCTGCCTCATCAGCCCCGTGGTGCTGGCTTCCTACGCTCGGAACCAGACCTTGGTGGCCCTGGCGCCTGAGCGCCGCGTGTGCATCTACTTCGCCTTCGCCATGACCTTCTTCAGCCTGGCCACTATGCTCATGCTCTTTGCCATGGCCCTGGAGCGCTACCTATCCATCGGGCACCCCTACTTCTACCAGCGCTGGGTCACGCGCCGAGGCGGCCTGGCGGTGCTGCCCACCATCTACACGGTCTCTCTGCTCTTTTGCTCCCTGCCGCTGCTGGACCCCGAGAAGTACGTCCAGTACTGCCCTGGGACGTGGTGTTTCATCCAGCACAGCCAGACCACGTACCTGCAGCTCTACGCCACCGTGCTGCTGCTCCTCATCGTCGCGGTGCTCGCCTGCAACTTCAGTGTCATCCTCAACCTCATCCGCTTGCACCGTCGGAGCAGGAGAAGTCGCTGCGGACCCTCCTTGGGCAGCTGCCAGGACGGCCCTGGGACCCGCAGGAGAGGGGAAAGGGTGTCCATGGCGGAGGAGACGGACCATCTCATTCTCCTGGCTATTATGACCATCACCTTTGCGGTCTGTTCCTTGCCTTTCACGGTAAGTAAACTCGCTTTGTTTCCGCAGCCCGGCTCTGAGCAGCCTTCTCACTCTCTACCCTCTGCCTCCCACACTTTCCACCGTCTTACCTTTGCAATTTGTAAAACCACGTTCTGATTCTTGAGGTCTAGAGCCTTCTCCTCTCGCTTCTCACCTTTGTCCCACATCCTTCCTCCCCTAACCTTTGGTGGCTCTATGCTAGTGTTTCTCACACCTAGTATAGTCCCCCTGAGAGGGATCCTTGACCCTCCGCTAAGCCCGCCCAGACCCCCAGCCTAGAGTTAAAAGGGGGAGAGGGATAGGTCCCTGTTCCCCTCTGCCAGCCTGGCTTCTGCCTGAGGAGAGGCAGCCCCTTCCACCTGTGGATGGGTATCAGCTACAGCTTGACTTCCCTGGGCTGCAGTTCACCTCTAGGTGTTCCCCACCCACTGGTGCGAGCTCTCCATGCTTTCGCCTTCTCCCAACACAAAAGGTGGTACCCAACACCCAACCTTCCAGCTGCCATTCTCACCCTAGGTGAGAAACATCCCTGTTGGTAAGTTTAGAGCATTCATTACTTGTCCTAAAAGTTCAACAATCACAGACTTTACAAGTTTCCCAGTTTACATATTAGGAGCATAACCCTTTGGGGCCATGGGAAAAAAAAATATGTGGACATTATATTATGTCCATAATGATAATTAAAGGGAAAGATGGTTGCTTGGAGAAACCCCTTGCTGAACTCTTGCAATTCCTCTAAAGGACACATTTGTACTTCCTTATGAAATATCCTCTTCATATAACTATCAGATATATCTATAGGTGTTCTTCACCTTATAGCCATGCATTTGCTGAGCACAAAGCCACATACAGGAATGGCTGGTCCATCTTTGGGATGGGAGAGTTAAGCACATCCAGCTTGTTCCGTGACCCAGCAAGCCAGAGGCTGCCCCAGGGAACTGAAGACAGGAGCCCAGGTTTGGGAATGGCTGCTATCCTAGTCTGGGGCAAGCTTAGCTGTTAGTTCTGTGATGCTATGAACTGGAGCCTCCCCAGGTGTAACGCAGGTAACAGAGCCCCAGATGTGTCTTAGCATGGCCCCTTACCAAAAGCTGGGGAGGAGGAGTCTTGGTAGTCCCGCTTCCCACTCTTCAAAAGAACAAGACTGACTAACAGGGAGTAAGCAGTTGGCAGTGATTCCCTCCTGCCACAGTCTTGGAGAAAAGAAAGAGATAGTCAGTGCCTATGTTACCAGGTCTGACCGTAGAAACTGAAGTAACTTTACCTCACTTTTGGCTTCCATCACTGTTGATTATCTTCATATGCTCCTCCTCCAGGGTGGGAAAGGACACTTGTCCTCCTAAATGAACTGATTCATAACCATGTTCTCTTCTTCCTGGTCCCCATTGTCCTCACACTCCTACCCCATTCTCTGTCAGGGCAGAGGCTGGTCTGAATCCATAAGGACAAGAAGGTAACCCCTTATGAAAGGAGGTAGCACTATGGGACCCCGCCTCTTCCATTCCACCCTGAACTGGGGCATTTGTATAGCAGAAAGGCTGTGATGTAGAAACCAGCATGACTTCTATGCATTTCTTTTATTTTACTAGTAGAAACTTTTGATGTCATGTTAGGAGTTAAAGCAACTTTTTTGGGTCAGGACAAAGATGCAGAACCTGTATCTATGAGAGAATAAGCATTTCCAGTTCCACTAAACAACTTAGAATCCAACTTAGAGGCCATAAACCCCTTCCAAGTTGGGCAGTGCCAGTCTTAGCCTGATGAGAATCGGGAAATCAGTTCTTGGAGTCTCATCTGTGATTTCTGAGTGTGTATTTAAAAATACCCAATACCCCCAGCCACTTAAATAGCTTAGGAATGGGCTCTGAGGGGACCACAGACTTGTGAACAGGGTTATTATTCCCTAAGCTCTTTAGAGGAAGAGAACAGGAGGAAAAGATCTTTCCTTTGATCATGACTAACCCATTGCATAAATATATTATCAAACATAAAGGCAGTGATTTTCAACAGGTTTCCCTGTTTTCAAGTAAATTTGCCTTTTATCATGGGAACTCAGTCATTGCTATATGTTGATTTTCAAGTCTCCCTGTGTAAACACATGCACACGCACACACACACACACACACACACACTTACATGAATATTTATTCTCCTCCTTTATTTACTGTTAAGGGAAGCTCCAGAGTTGCCAAATGGAAGGGGCTTAGAGCTAGAAGTCTGGTTAGAAGGAGTAGGGTAGTAGGAGGTTTGCTTTGAAGCTGTGTTTTTATTTAGATTGTCTGTTTATGGCTTGAGGACACCAGATGAAGATTACGAGGGCCCCTTACGATAGTGGCATTGACACTATCGGCAAATATTATCCAGATTTGCTTCTGAATGTATGCATGGCAAAGATACTCAAAGAGTAAAGGAAAAGCCTAGAGTGAACATAATCGGAAAGCCAGACATGCTCATCCTTGCCTTGGGACTAACATGACATATTATCTAGATGCAGAATGGGTAACTCACCAGGCCCCAAATAGATATTTGAACTGTACCTTGAAGTTGTCTTTTAGTAAGAAAATTTACACCAACCATTGACTAATTTTACTTTATCAATAAATTACTGGTACTTGTTAGAAACTTTCATTTACATGGCACTTTAAACTTTATAAAATGCTATAGTATCCTGATTTTTGCTATCTCCTGGAGGGCTCATCTGATGATTCCAAAGTCACAGCTACCATTTGGTGCATTCATTCTGCTATTTCAGAATGCTTGCCATGGGTGCTCGGGGAGGGGCCCTTTCCCCTCATGTCCTTTTGGTCTACTTGGTCTACATGAAAATTGTGTAGAAATGGCCTATACCAATCTCCCACACAAGGCAGGAATAATTTCCATACATCCTAACTGGGATGCTGTTAGACAAGGCAAAGACTTGTGGTTGTCTTCAGAAATTCTCCCGTTTCTCCAACAAAACATATGCAGTCCAACAGAAGTACAGTTGAGCCACATATGGAATTTTAAATATTCTATTAGCCAAACAACAAAAAATAAAAAGAAATGGTAAAAATTAATCAATATCTTCTATTAAGCTAGTATATCCAAAATATTATCACTTCAAAATGTAATCACTGTAAAGTGATTATTAATGAGCTATTCCAACTAATTGACTTCTCTGTTCCCAGAAAGTGCTAGCAATCTACTCTATCTCTGTCTGTTTCTTCCTCAGGATTACAGAACTGCTTTCTATGTCCCTCGAAAGTAGGCCACATCACTGGCCCAGGAAAGAGGAGATTTCACAGCTGTGTACCCAGTGGGGCACCGGCCTTTTCCAGCACTCCAGTAGTGAGGGAAGGAGGAGAGTGGAATTTAAGAAACTGGATATAATCGTGTCAGTGTTATCCCAAGGGAAGGGCAGGTTAGAATTACTGTTTCCTCCAAGAACACCAGTCTAGGACTTCCAATGTTTGGCAGTAAAAACTATCAAAATGGAAAATACCAGCGCCCTGGGATGAAGTCAAATTCAACCTTCAAATATCATTATTATCAACATCAAAATGGCTAATATTTTGAGTGCTAATTTTTATATACACTAACCCATTATCTCCACAACAACCTGCAAAATAGATGGTACTGCTGTTTCTTTTTTACAGATGAGGCAAATAATGCCCTGGGTCCCCCAGCTAGTGATCACTGGAGCTGGGGTTCAAAGCCAGACAGTTTAAAAATGCAGAGCCTATCCTCTTAACCACAGTACTATCAGAGGGAAAAGTACTTCTTTCAGGGGAAATGTGTTAAAATAGTAATCCAAGATTTCACAAAGGAATGGTGAGGATGTTATAAATATATGGATCGCTTTGTCTTGATTCCAACTTGTTAGCTTTTTTTTTTTTTTTTTTGAGAGAGAGAGAGAGAGAGAGAGAGAGCATGCGTATGCACACCCCAGTCGGGGTGGGGGAGGAGCAGAAGTAGAAAGTATCCCAAGCAGACCCCGGGCTGAAGGGTGGGGAGCCCAAGGAGTTCTATCCCACAACCCTGAGATCATGACCTGAGCCAAAACCAAGAGTCAATGCTCAACTAACTGAGCCACCCACAGGCCCCCCACCTTATTCAGTTTAAAAATAAAATGGCAAAGACCTTTTTTCCATCCCGATCAAGGGACTTGAGCTGGGGCCAAGTGTGCGGTACCTTTGTTCTTCTCCACAGTCCTATGAATTGAAAGCCTGAGACCGAGATTGAAGGAGATTGGCTAATATAAATGCTGGTCTAAATTAAGAAATAATCAGATTACCCCTCACATAAAATCTTCTGTTGGTACACATAAAACATTTCTTATGCTATTAAAAAAAAAGTATGTTGTGGTTAGGAAATGGCATTATTTTGGCTGCCCAATATGAAATCATGCATGGAACCAACAACATATTCCAAACTGTTTATGTACTAAAGAGATAGTGTATAAATTAATGAATTCCTCCTTATGTTGATCAGCTGTTGCCATTATTTCACAGGGATAAATAGAAACTTTCTTCCTGAAATGGAACAGAACACAGAAAATATATCAGACCTCTATTCTAGACCTCGCCTCAGATACTGTTTGTGTTTTAATTTTCAACGCATGTCAAATTACTTGGTTCCTACTTTGCCAAGAGCTGTGGACAGCTGCTGGTGATTTTAAACTGCTTTCTTCTTGCCATTAGAATATTTTATTCAGTTCTAAAATTTCAAAAGTGAACTATTGGCTCATTCTAAAATTGTCTTCATCTTTAGAAATTCTTTAGGGTTGTAATTTCTAGGCAAATCTGATTAGTAGAAATATGATCTTCAAAATACAGAACAAACTCAAGTAAATAGTTCTGGAGTTTCCTGTTCATTCCTGGAACTCTTCATATAAAATGTAACATGAATGGGAATTGTAAAACATATGAAATTTGTTGATTACGTACATGCAAAATACCACAGTTCTAGTAGGGATAAAAGAGAAATTCAGAACTCTTCATGTATAACCACAGTGAATTTGCTGGTAATATTTTAAGTTATATCCATGAACTACTGGAAACCCCTTTATCATTTCTGCATTACCAGTGATATGCTTGGGGATTGGTGAAATCATTTTAAAGCAAGTGACTTTTAAGAGAACATTCCTCTATATGATTGCTTTCATCCGACACCTTTTCCTTTGCCTTTGTAAAATGGTGGTTGTGAGTAAAGACCCAGTTACACTCAGTTTTTAAAATTTAGACAGCAAGAACTATAGTCCTTCTCCCCCCAAAAAACCTGTGCATTATGTCTACACCATTGGTCAAGTCGTTGATCACTGTTGTTTCAGATGGTTAAGGCCAGGTCCTCAGCTTAAAGAAAAACAGCTTTTAGGGATGGTGTATTTCTTTTTTTGGCATGTCAAGAACCCATCACAGTATTAAGTTAAAAATAAAGGGGGTGCCTTGTTGGCTCAGTCGGTTAGTGTCTACCTTTGGCTCAGGTCATGATCTTGGGGTCCTGGGAATCCAGTCCCACATCAGGTTCCCTGCTCAATGGGGAATCTGCACCCACCCCCCCATGACTCCCCCACTCGTGTTCTCTCTCCCCCTCATAAATAAGTAAAATCTTTTTTTTTTTTTTTTTTTTTTTTTTTTTTTTTTTAAAGAATGGAATGGAATAAGATAGGATAGGATAGAAATGGTAAGGGACTGATCTCCAGAGATATGGTGCTTAGGAAGACAAGTCTCTTTCTGCCTAAAGGTTTAAGACCCAGTTAATCTGCAACTTGGTCTGCTCAGTTTCCACTGGCATCTCCTGTCCTCTATTTGGTACTTTCTGACCATGAAACCCCATCCTTATCTTGAGCTCACATCCACTGTGCCTCAGTTTATATGACCAAGATATACCAAGCTTCATTTTTCTCAGAATAATTTGCTGCCTAAAATTGGCCCCCTCTAACAGAATGCTAGACTGAAGTCGTCTGCAGTTAGGACACATGGGGGATGGGAAGGGCTGGGAATAGGGAAAGTGCGTTTGCGGAAGGCCAAAACTTCCATGGACAAAAGTTCCTCCTACACGCCACAGACAGCACTTGAATCACTTTGAAATCATTTGTAAAATCTTGTGTTCTGGGGAGGGTCCATCGTGATCATCATTTTTTTCAAAGAATTAAGAGCCATCACCCTGGAATATACAAGCCCAGAACTCTAAACTTTAGCATTAACTCTCTTATGTCCAGCCCTGGGATCACCTGAAGCACAAGGCAGGGAACAACACTCTTTAGTACCAGAGCCATATCTATGCCCCAGTCTTTTTTTCCGAAAGGACAGAGGCTCCTGTTTCCTCCACCACAAAGCACCTGGGATTTGAGGGAAGGGATGTCTTTAAAACCTCATATACCGGGGCACCTGGGTGGCTCAGTGTGTTAAAGCCTCTGCCTTCGGCTCAGGTCATGATCCCAGGGTCCTGGGATCGAGCCCCGCATCGGGCTCTCCGCTTGGCAGGGAGCCTGCTTCCTCCTCTCTCTCCGCTTGGCAGGGAGCCTGCTTCCTCCTCTCTCTCTGCTTGCCTCTCTGCCTACTTGTGATTTCTCTCCGTCAAATAAATACATAAAATCTTTAAAAAAAAAAAAAAAAACCTCATATACCTGGAAAATAGTGTCCCCACAAGTTTTATATTAAAAAAAATTTTTTTTGAACTATAGCAGACACCAAATTTTTTTAAGAATGGATCATATAGGGACGCCTGGGTGGCTCAGTCGGTTACATGTCAGCCTTCCACTCAGGTCATGATCCCAGGGTCCTGGGATGGAGCCCCGCATCTGGCTCCCTGCTCAGTAGGGAGGCTGCTTCTCCCTCTCCCTCTATTCTTCCCCCTGTTTGTGCTCTATCTCTGTCAAATAAATAAACAAAATCTTTAAGAAAAAAAAAAAAAGAATGGATTCTATAAAGCCATAGCGAGGCCACCTGAATGTCTTTCACAAGGCAGGTAAACACATGATAATCTGTGCCTGCAATTTAACTGTGCAAAGTGTGAAGGAGAGAGGGGGTGCCAGGGTGGCTCAGTCGACTGAGCGTCCGAATCTTCATTAAGACTGATAAATCTCTGACCTCTACCTCTGAAACGAATAATACATTACATGTTAATTAATTGAATTTAAATTAAAAATGCAAGTGAAAATTTAAAAAAAAATGTTTTAGTAAACATCAGTTGTATTTACACACACATATAAATTATACATGTGTAGCACCATGCAGACATTTATTATGTAGATTACCAAAAATGTGTGAAGGAAAGAAGAGCCCCAAAGAAAGACAAGTAGATACAGCCATGGTTTTTAAATCGATAAACAGGAACAGTCATACCCACAAACCTTTGTGACACCTTTGCAAAAAGGGCTCTCACTAAATCATAATCAGTTAGTGGTGAACTTCATGTGAGACTTTACATCACAGGCTTTTTTTTTTTTAAGAGTTAATTAATTTATTTGAGAGACAGCACAAGCAATGGGAGCAACAGAGGGAGAGGAAGAAGCAGGCTCTCCACTAAGCAGGGAGCCCCCAGACAAGGGCCGTGATCCTAGGACAGCTTGATCCCAGGATTCCAGGATCATGACCTGAGCTGAAGGCAGACGCTTAACCGACTGAGCCACCCAGGCACCCCACATCACAGGCTTTTTATGTAGATGGTGGCAGAGAGTGTAGTGCTTAAAAGGAAAGTTCTGGTCCCACTTCTTGAGTGTGGTTCCGTGACTTCCCTACTTACCTGGAGTGTGATTCGGGGCACGGTAACTAATATTCTAGGCCCTGACTTCCTCCTTTCTAAAACAGGAATAACAGTATTTTGCAAGTTGGTGTAAGAATTAAACAATAAGGGCTGCCTGGGTGGCTCAGTGGGTTAAGCCTCTGCCTTCAACTCAGGTCACAATCTCAGGGTCCTGAGATTGAGTCCCGAATTGGGCTTTCTGCTGGGTGGGGAGACTGCTTCCTCCTCCCTCTCTCTCTCTCTCTCTCCCTGTCTGCCTACTTGTGATCTCTCTCTGTCAAATAAATAAAATCTTTAGAAAAAAAAAAAGAATTAAACAATAAGACCTATAAATTGCTTATCCCCGTGCCTAGCACACATAGGCCTTCAGTAAATATTCACTGCTATCTCCATAGGGTTCCATTTCCAAAGGAAAATCATATGGCATATTAATAACCAGAAACTGGATTCTGCAAGCTCAAAGTCATTTGTTTGACCAGGCCTAAGCGGGTCTTTTGATTTTAAGTGTGATAAGTGAATAATTTAAACTGTTTCTGGTGTTGGGTGAAGGTTCTAAAACAGAGGTTTTCAGCCTTGGCTGCACGTTGGAATCACCCAGTTGATTTAAAACCTTTGCTACCCATGTTCCAGCCCAGATTAATTAAATCAGAGTCTCTGGGGGTGGGAGCAAGACATCAGAGTAGCCTTAACAATCCTCAGGAGATTTCAATGAAGAACCAAATAGGGTTCTCATTTGTTCTAACATTCTGAAACCAGATGGAGTTGCATTATCAGTAGGGAAGTAGCTCAGAACTAAAGTCCTTCTGAGGAGGAGGAAGAGGAGGACACAGTGCCACAATGGCTTTCCACGAGAGGCTGAAAGGATTCTTTCTATAGAAGATGAATCTAGGGTGCCTGGGTGGCTCAGTGGGTTAAGCCTCTGCCTTCGGCTCAGGTCATGGTCTCAGGGTCCTGGGATCGAGCCCCACATCGGGCTCTCTGCTCAGCAGGGTGCCTGCTTCCCTTCCTCTCTCTCTCTGCCTGCCTCTCTGCCTACTTGTGATCTCTGTCTGTCAAATAAATAAAATCTTTTTTTAAAAAAAAAAAAAGAAGATGAATCTAAAGAACACTGAGTTTCATCCAGATCACTTTGTAGGTATCAAAACAAACGCTATATACTTAGCAAAGCCCTACAGAGCAAGGCTGTCCTAAGAAATTAGGAGGCCAATACCTTATCCGTTAGGCTACTGGGGCAAGGCTATCCTAAGAAATTAAAACTCACTTGACTTGTGTAGATTTTTCTCATAGCAAATTAGTGTATGCAAGAACATGTATAAATTCTATCAGCCTCTGAGGCTGATTTCCAGAATATCACTGAAATGTTGCTAATTAATTGACCTCTCAGTTGTGTCAGCCTTTACTTAAAATCTAGGATCAGCTGGAGGGGGAGGGAAATGTGGAGTTATGGCTTAATGGGCATAGGGTTTCAGTTTGGGGTGATGAAAAAAGGTTCTGGAAATGGATGGTGGTGAGCCAGTCAGGGGCAGCCACAAAAGGAGCACAGGAGAGGCTCAGGAAAATAAAGTTTATCCTACTCACAGGTCCTAGGAGCAGGAAACACTGCACAACACCAGGGCCACAAGGGAAAATAGTAGCGTAGGTCAGGAGGTGGAAGGAGGAGGAACAGAAGGACAGCTTGGGCCTCTACCAAAGAATATTGCCTCCTGGGATAGAGGACCAGATGAAAGGGGGGGGCGGTTGGCTTGGTTACTCTGCATATCAAAGGACTGCTTTAGGCAAGCACTTCCCTGTCTCCTAAGAATGTAGCCCTGATAATACATTTTATACACACACACACACACACACACACACACACACATATAAAGAATGTAGCCCTGGGGAGGGGCAATCTCTTCACAGCCAGAAAGATTTTAAGATGTCAAAAAACTTTATATACAAAAAATAAAAAACATAGACAATATAGTTGCACAACAATATAAATGTACTTAATGCCACTGATGATACACTTGAAAATGGTTAAATTGGAAGATTTTATGCTAGGTATATTTTACAATTAAAAACAATCCCAGGGGGTGCCCGGCTGGCTCAGTTGGTGAAGGATCTGCCTTCAGATAAGTTCATGATCCCAGGAGCCTGGGCTCAGCAGGAATTCTGCTTCTCCCTCTGCTTGTGCTCCTCTCTCTGTCAAACAAATAAATAAAATCTTTAAAAATGAATAAATAAATAAATAAAAATAAAAACAAACTCAGGATCCACAGTATCAAAAATGGTGGACTCTAGGCAAGAGACAAGAACCAAAGGGAAAACATGGGGAGGTAGGAGAAGACAAAACTTACATGAGGAACTTCAAGGGTCAGTTTCCCAGTGTCAAAGAAGAAATGGTCTTCTACAAAATCTTGACCACCTCCTGAAATGCAAATTTTAAGCATTTCTAAAAATTACCCAGCATAGTGGTTGAAAAGGAAAAGAAACAAATAGCACAGAATTGCTCCATCCTCTAAAACCATTTTTCACTTCTCATTGCTCTGTCACCCTCTCATGAGATCAGGAACTATGATACCACGGAAGTCATTTACCAGTGAAAACCTGACTCATCTCCACGTGTGACACCGGAGTGCTGAGCCTTCTCCCTATTGCCCAGTATGGCTGGCCAGTTCACTGTCATCGTACACTGTGGCGAAGCTCAATCATAAATTCCCCTGCAGACTTTTTCTCCAACAGAGTGGCAGTTGTATGTGTGTGTGGTAACGAATATACTTGAATCTATCAGACTTCTGTACGCTCTCATCCCGAATAGCTAAACTCCCAGATCGCTTCTTAGGTATACCATATAAGTAAGTATTGTATATTTCTCAGCCAAAATAGTTTGGCTGACAAGAAAATGATTGCTTCTTTGCGTGTTCCCCCCAACTTTCCTCTTCTCTGTATAATCAGGGAAATCCACCATCCCTTCTTCTTTTTCCTTGCTCATGTGCCAAGCCTTTCCTCCATTCCCTATTCCAAGATTCTCTGGCATAAACACCTATGGCTGCCAAACCTTCCCGCTCTTGTCCTAACATAAGCAACCCGAAGATGACTACTCTTCTCCTTCCCTGCAATGTGCTTTGTGTATCCAATTGCCAGATGTCTGCAGAATAAGTACCAGGGGGAAAGGAAATAAACCATTCCTTTTTCTGGCAAAGGAGTGTGGAGGAATGAAGTTGTAGCTCTCTAAGGCACAGGTTCCCACGCGTAAGAAAGTCCCTAGAGCATTACAAAGAAATTGGTTTCAAAGATTGTGTACGAGGGGCACCTGGTGGCTCAGTCGGTTAAGCATCTGCCTTCAGCTCAGGTCATGATTCCAGGGCCCTGGGATGGAGCCCTGAGTCCAGCTCCCTGCTCAGTGGGGAGTCTGCTTCTCCTCCCTCTCCCCCCAACCCCTGCTCCTATACTCTCTGTCTCTCTCTTTCTCTGTGTATTTTAAAAATTAAAAAAAAAAAAAAAAAAAAAAAAAGACTGGGAGTGATTTTCATTTGTTTTCCTCTTTCTGTAAGCTGTGTCATGTTTGATCTTTATCGAGCATGTATTTTTCCTTTCAATCTGACCAAAAAGCTGCATTGATCCCCAAATATATAAGGAATCACAAAATAGCTGGTATACCCACTTGAAAACAGCAGTCAGCGTGCAAAGATGTGTCAGGTTTCCAGTATTTGGGACATTGTTCTAAAGGCCTTTGTTCTAATATAGGCTATCTGAACATGGCCCATGGTTGAGCCCTTTACTAGTTCAAGGAAGTTGGAATTCATGTCCTGACTCTGCCAACTAAGCAGCTCTGGGAACTTGGGCAAGTCACCTAGCTTCTCTGCATGTTGGTGTCCTCACTGATAATCTGGAGGTTTGGACAACATTGTGGGGTACTTACTGAGCAAGCACTGTTTTAATTTACGTACACATACTACTTCCTGTCAACCTCCCAACAAACCTAAGTAGGTACTGCTCTCATTATCACCCATTTTAAAGATGTAGTAACTGAGGCAGAAAGAGTTTAGTTTTCTTTCCTGTGGTTCCAGAGCTATATATGCATCCAGGATTGAAACCCAGGCAGTCCCATGTCCAGAACCCATGCTCTAGGTACCTTTTTTCACTGGACTGTGATAATTAAATCAGATTAAATATTTGGACGTAAATGTAATATATTGTTATTACCTCTCCTGAAGTTCACTTTCTCATCTGTCAAAAGGAGACAATACTTACATTTCACAGATTTTGTCAGGAATAAACATGGAAATCTACAGAGATTTCACTACCCATCTGTCACCACCCCTGGCCCACAAAAAAACACGTTTTGCTCTTAAATCCTAAGAAATTGCACACACTCTAAGCCTGTCTATGGCTGCAATATAAAACTAATATCATTTTTCTTCTTTGCTTCTTACAGATTTTTGCATATATGGATCAAACCTCATCCCAAAAAAACAAGTGGGACCTCCAAGCTCTTAGATTTTTATCCATCAATTCAATAATTGACCCTTGGGTCTTTGCCATCCTTAGGCCTCCTGTTCTGAGACTAATGCGTTCAGTCCTCTGTTGTCGGGTTTCATTAAGAACACGAAATGCAGCACAGACTTCCTGTTCTATACAGTCAAATGCCAGTAAGTAGATTGACCTTCCCTGACAGTAGTTAAGAAGTGCTTCGTTAGCCAGCATCTGGAAGATCATTTTGAAATGGCTGCATGGAGAAATGAAAAAAGTAAGTTTACAAACCCAACGACACTCTCCTAATAAAACAGAGTGAACAAACCTTTCAGCAGCGGCTGGGGCTACAGAGGTGCTGACAAGGCACTTCATGGAAGTTGTCAGAAGGATCTGTAAAACCTGCCTTCAACGAGCAGGTCAATGAGTTGGTCTTTGGAGGAAAAACCAACCGCGTTCAGGATCCAGTTGCCTTTTGATTTAAACTTCCCCGTTGAGTGAGAAAGTATGTGGTTTTGAAATTTGTTTAAAACCCTAAATAGTTACAGTGTTTTCTATTTTAATCTTCTATGCTACTGCCGTTATAAACATGCAGCGTGCAGTCAGACCAAATGAAACTTCGTGTGTCTCCTCTAGGAAGGCCATGTGTGGAAGCAGCTGAGACTGGTGTCTTGTGTTGCTTAACAAACCCTTTGTTTGGCCAATGAACTTGGAAATCACAGGCACTTTGTACCGTTCTATTTGTGTATGTGGGAGGTCTCTCTGGTCACCACGGTATTATGCGTGGAACAGTGGGCTCAGCTGGTTAACGTCACCTTTTCACTAGTCCTCTAGAAGCTGTGTGTCAAAGTATTAGGTATTTATTTTATAATGTCCATTGTGCTAAGGGTAATCAAGAACACTTCTGGAATTTTCCTCTCAAAGAGAAATAATAGGCTATTAAAAGAGTTTTAATTCTGATTAATACTTTTCATTCTCTTTCCAGGGAGGGGTAATGTGGCCAAATACTAGAATTAAAAAAACTCTTCTATTGCTCATGTTGAGGCTGTGACTAATATCTACTTGATAATATGACTGTCTTGTAGCAAAACTCATGCATCTACATTTTTATCCAGGAAACACAGTTTGACTCATACTATATAGGAAATCATGCAATAGTGAGTCATATCTTACTATGTTTCTAAATCTAAACGTTTAGCATGGTGTAAACCCGGCATCAAAATATTTCAGTGAATTTGCGCTCTTTAATCATCTTAGTTACTGTGTAAACTCATCTGAAATGTCAGGAAAATAAACTATGAAACAAAAATGGAAAATGGGATAGTATTTGATGAATTCCCCCAAATAACAGTTTCTAGAGTAGATATAATATTTTTAATAAGAGAAAAGTGGAAAATTATATTTATTTTGGCAGGCAAGTTTGTAAAGTGTGGTTGTATTATAATTTAGATGTCAAAATATTCAGTATAGTACTTGGTATTAGAACATTTTTTTCTTTCCGTACAGCATGATCTTCCAAACAGTAGAACCACCTTATTTATTTATTTATTTATTTATTTATTTATTTATTTATTTTGCAGTGCGTGTTATTACAGGATAGCTGTTATTTAAAAGAGAGAGAGAGAGAGAGAGAGAGATGCTAGTTTTTTCCAAGGTCTCATTGAATTGCTTACGCAAAACCATTTCCTATAAGTAGTTATCAAACTAGGTAATCACTTAAAGTGATTCCAAACCAATCTAGCATCAGACGCAATCTATGTCAAGTCAGCTCTTGTTTTTAAAAGAATAAATAAATGGTTTGTTTTTCTACTGATTTAAACATACCAGGCACAATTTAACTTAACTGAAATCTGGACATGTAAATAAATCTTCCCTGGATACAAGTATTCTAAAGTTAAGAGATTTTTCTAAATAGGATTAATTATGCTCATGGGTAATTCCTAAACATAAAATTCTGAAGTTACTTTGAAGCTGGAAGATTGATTTCTTTTATCAAATGACTATTTTTTCCTCCAAATGAAAAAAAATGTTAACTACAATCCTTCACTCCACCTTACCACTGCCCCAAAATTCTGGAATAATGCCTGAGAACTTTAAAAAAAGAAAAGGCACACTTGGACATAGTATCACTGGTAGGAACACAATGATTCACTCTGGGGGCCCAATATATAAGAATTTAAGCCATTTATTTAAGAACTGGTAGATTTCTAGTGCTTTGTTTCCTCATGTACTCCTGTTCCTTGCACTGTGTTAAATGGCTAAATCCTGTTGTTTTGTCGGCATATACATAGTAGGATCTGAACGTAAAAATCCTATGTAATAGTCAATCTTGTATTATTAACGGCAACTTAAAGGTAATGGAAAAAATTACTTAGAATAGATATGTAAATATTTCTTTTTTAAAAAAATCCCATCACATCAGATAGACCTGTTTACACTTGCTGACTCGTTTTCAAATTAAATAAAAAACACAGAGCTTGGGCTGGTATATTAGAGAACTGAACTGTGATTTTAAAAAGACAACAATTTTATTCGTTGTCCCCGATAGTCGGTGGGACGAAAAGGGAGAAACTACAGTGGGTTTTCACTTCAGAATGCCAGCCCTCACTTTGGGTGTCCAGGAACTAGATGGGCCGGCCAGGGTAGTCAGCCCTGAGCTGAATTGTTTCCAGTTCCCTGTGGCCCAGGTCCAGGGGGAACTGGGAAATTCCGGTACTAAAGTGTGGCTTGAATCTCCAAAGATCTGATAGACGCTATAGAAAGCCTCCAAAAGACCTGAATTTCAAAGAGGTTTGGATGCATGACAACCCAGAGCCAGAGCAAAGCTCTAGAAACAGCGCCAACCCAAAACCACCATGTTGGCAGAGACTATAAGCCCTGTGTGGCGGGCAGGGAAAATCCAGTCTGCATCACTACATTCTCAGTGTAATTCAGTTCAATTTTTGGCATCCCTGTCTGCTCATGCCAGCGCACTTTGAAAGGGTTGTTCTAATGTTCATGTGATGTCAGCTCTGATTGGAATTGAGAAAAACCCAATATATTCAGGTTTAAAATTTGATGACATTGAAAGGCAGGGGAAGACAATTAGCTTGCACTCATGTAAAGGTTTGTTTCTTTCATTTAGCTCAAACTCGTGGTTTTCTGAATTCAGGAAGACCCCCCACTTGAGCCATTTGCAGACGGAGAAGCAGTCTTCTCAGCAAATGAGAAGTTTCTATGTGTGGGCGGACAGTGCCTACTCATGTAGGTAGTGTTGCAACTTAAGTCTTTGATGACGGGTCTTCTGCCCCATCACACACTTAACTTCATTGGATTTCCTCCCTGAGGACACATTTATAACATAACTCCAATCATCTAACAGCATTAGAATTGATTTTTTTAATTCACAAAACATTTTTATTACCATACATGCACACTATGGAAATAAATATTATTTTAGCAAGTTACAACAGCTCTAGCCTATACAGGGGACCAAGGACATGGACTGGGCATTAATTTTTAGTTCAGAAAGTTACTTTTTGGGGGGGGGGCAGCTTTTACCATTCTTTTAATTGTTAAGTAAATTTTCTTGGATTGTATATTTTTTTTATTCCCTATAAAATGAATGTACTATTCAAGTCCAGTTCAGGTGGTTTAATTCTGTGATCCAGGTGCTTCATTTCTAAAATCTGCCACGAGTCAAATCAGTGTGAAGTTTCCAGCAAAAAAAGAAACAGCATGCTCCAAAGGAGTAACTGAGGACTACTGAATGAAAGGAATATTTACAGAGGAGTGGACAAAGTTAAAGGAATGAACAAGGGAGGGTGAGACGTCCCTCACAAGCTTTACCACTCCTCAGCCTGAAGGGACAAGGGAGGTGGGATCATCCAACTGGAACTGTAGCCTTACATAAGGAAGTAAGCACAGCCGTTGCCAAACCACAGGGAGGGAACAAGGGAACTACGTTCCTGGAAGATCTCTCCTCCTACTTTCTACTCTTCTGCCTGTTTCTCCCATTGGTGAAACCCAACTGTAATCCACAGAGTCAGGGGAGCCTAGGTAAAGTAGACCATGAAGGCCTTACTACACGGGGCGAGCAGATTTAGAGGGGAAGTGGAGAATATCCAGCATAAGCAAATGAAAAATATGTTCTTTCTTTTTTAATTGCACCAACACAAAAATTGTAACCACAGAGTGAGCAGCCTCTCTTCCTGCCTCCTACTCCACATATCCCCTAACAGGCTTGGGGTATAGGGATCAGCTCCATCTATATGAAAGGGGGTAAAATACTATAGATTCCTTCATCAAAATATTGGTCCTAAGCCCTGCTCTCCTGTGGCTCAGCATTTATATTTATCTAACTTTTATATAATTGGAGAAAGAGAAGGGGGATCAGACCAAAGCATCTTTGTGTTTCCCCTGCCCATAGCAGCATAGCTATCTCTAGAGAGAACAAAGAGAGGGAACCATGTACTCTGGTCTAGAAATGAACTGGAGCCTCATTTTTAAGGAGGACCACTAGAGCGAGAAAAAAATAACCTCACTTAGGGGCACCTGGGTGGCTCAGTCCATTAAGGGTCCAACCCTTGGTTTTGGCTGTCATGATCTCATAGGTTGTGGGGTCAAGCCCCATGTCAGGCTCCACAGTGGGGTATCTGCTTGAGGATTCTCTCCCTCTGCCCCTCCACCCACTCATGCTTTATCTCTTTCATAAATAAATAAATCTTTAAAAAAATAAAAATAAAAACCTCACTTAACGATGCAGGGCTGGTCATTCCCAAATTTAATATAGCAGGGATGGGTCTACACAGCTATGATAAAGAAAGAGTATATGTAGCAATTCTGCATAATTTTAAATGCTGACAAAAGTACAGGGAGAAAGCAAATTTTAGCAAAATGGTAAAAGAATAGACAAAGTTTGACTCCCAAGCCATCTGTCAAAGTTACCCTTTCTGCTACCAGAGGATCTGTCTATATTCTTCCTTTACTCCCATCTTTTCACCCCTTTTCAGAGCTCAACTTTCCTAGCACAGACCATCTCTTCACTGCCCACCACTGGGTCCCACGTCATTTTCTTTTTTTTTTTTTTTTAAGATTTTATTTATTTATTTGACAGAGATCACAAGTAGGCAGAGAGGCAGGCAGAGAGAGAGAGAAGGAAGCAGGCTCCCTGGTAAGCAGAGAGCCCGATGTGGGGCTCGATCCCAGGACCCTGGGATAATGACCTGAGCCGAAGGCAGAGGCTTTAACCTGCTGAACCACCCAGGCACCCCCTGAGTGATTTTCGATGCACACACTCAACCTTTGTCCTTTCAGCAAACTCTAGATTTATTCAGGGATTATTAAAGATTGGCCAGACTGCTGAGACCTTTTCAGACAAGTTATTTAACCTCTCTTCTTCTTACTTTCCTTGTCTGTAATAGAAGGATAATGAAATTATCTACCTCTTCAATTTTTCTGAAGCTCAAAGGAGTGAATACATGCGGGACCTTCAGCACAGTGCCCGGACATGGTAAATGCGAATAAGGTTAGGGATTAGTATCATCTCAGAAGCCCAGTTCAGCGGCCCCTGACCTCTTCACACACCTCTGGCTCGGAGCGCTCATTCCTGGCGGGGGTGGTGGTGCTTGGGGTCATGGCATCTATTTGTTGACTCTGGGTAACTGTCAAGAATAATGATGATAATAAGCATGTCAGACAAGTTTGTGTTTCAGAGAATGCAGCGTGGATTGGCACACACGGGACAGTGTAGAGGAATGTGTAAGCATTAAAGACAGGAGAGCAAGGGACACAGAAGGACAACAGGACACATAACATGGCTCCCGTCCACTCAACAGAGCCAAGTAGGGGAGCTTAGAGGAGACAGTACCTGAAATATTACTTGAACAGGACATGTTATGTGTTGGGAAACACACTCTATTACAAAGCTGGAACTGAGGGGCCACTGGGTCGCTCAGTCAGTTAAGGGTCCAACTCTTGGTTTCAGCTCAGGTCATGGTCGCAGAGTTGTGAGATCGAGCCCTGTGTAAGGTTCTGAGCTCAGCAGGGAGTCTGCTTGAGATTCTCTCTCTCCCTCTCCCTTGCCCCTCCCCTTACTCACACACACACTCTCTCTCAAATAAATATGATTTCATTTACTTATTTGAGAGAGAAAGATTGAGAGAATGAGTGAAGGGAGAGGCAGAGGGAGAAGCAGATTCCCTACAGTGTAGGAAGCCTGACATAGGACTCGATCACAAGACCCTGGGATCATGACCTGAGCTGAAGCCAGACGCTTAACTGACTGAGCCACCAAGGCACCCTAAATACAATCTTAAAAAAGAAAGAAAGAAGAAAGAAAGAAAGAAAGAAAGAAAGAAAGAAAGAAAGAAAGAAAGAAAGAAAGAAAGAAAGAAAAAGAAACTGAGCAGATTTCACTTATACATCATCTCCTAAAGATACCCAGAATAAGTCCAACCCATGTGCCACAGACAACCTTTCATATTCCTGAAAACAGCACCCAGGACCTCTCTAGGCAAATATTTCTGATTACTGCAGCTGTCGCTTATGGGACACCTCACCATTTTGGGGCCTCCCCCAGATCTTATCCGAGTTATCAATGTCCACCTTAATGTGCTGCCAGAACCAAACACAAACACATAATTCTAAACTAGTCTTATCAGTACCGAGCGCTGACCCATCAGTAGCTGACTTGATCTGAACATTATATTCTCATTAATGAACCTGAGTATTACAAGCCTTATTAACAACCAGGTCATACCTTTATAACCTTCAACAAATGAAAGAAGCACAGCGTTCCACTTTACATAGAGGAAAACTGAGTGTGGGGATGAAGAGATTTGTTCACTAAGGACATTCTTCTAAGATCCCTCTTATGATTATGGTGCTGATCTTGCCACATGACATCAGAGTCATTTGGTTTCTCATTAGTCATTTGTCTATAAATTCTTGGATTGGTTCTGTAGACTAGGAATAACGAGCTTTGATCTTATCTGCTGAAACTTGTCTTTTGTGTTAAGAACTTGGTCCTTGACATGATGTGGAATTGGATGCCCATGCCGGGGCGCAGAGAATAATCTCTTTCCTTGAAAATGGAACTCACTACTTTGAGTCATCCAATGATATTTTTTGCCAGAATTAACTAACCAATATTCATTTCAGTTTTAAGAGTATGCATGTGACATCATAAGTTAAATACTTCGAAACTCAACAGCTGCGCAATTAAACCTTTGAAGACACGGTTGAGATTACCTTTCAACTTGTAGAAAGCTTCTTAACATATCCACATTGTGAAGATCCCAGAGGAACAAGTCAAAAACCTCAAGCTTTTAAAAATTCAATGTTAACTTTTCATGTTTTTAAAAATATGTGACCTCGGTTACTTGTAAAATGAAAGACACAATAACCACATCACAGTGGGCTGCACACTTCTTTGACCTGTAAAAATAAATCCTTCGGTGTAAGTACACATTCCAGTAAAAGAAGGGCAAGCTTAACTTAAACTAGGGATCTTTATTCTCTTTATTACCTATTATGGTGACTGGGGAGTCAGACGCCCACTTCTAAGACAAAACACTAGCTCAGATGTTCACATCTGTCCATGAAATGCCAGTTTGGAAAACTAAGGAAAATAGAGAGTCAGAGTCCTGTCCTCCTTCTACAAATTTCTTCTGTGTTCTCAATTAAGTTATATGAACCACAATGGTTGCAAAGATATACCAAATGAGGAAATACAATTATCCTGTGTTATCAGTATTAATAGTTTTTTTAAATGCCTTGCCTTTAGTTGACCTACTCGACAATGTTCAAATAATATTTGGAATCCTTTGTAATAGGAATTTGGGATTAAGAGACAAATCACGTGGAAAAAAAAAACCAACTTGATAGCTTTATATGTAAACCAGCAGTCAGAGTGGTAAAGCTGGGATTGTAGTGCAGACATCAGACTGGTGACATGATGTGTCCCCATTCCCTAGCACCCTCTCCCACCCCATCCCCAACTCCTGACTCTGGCCCCCAGACCATTGTGCTATGCCTGGTGCAGACCAGCAAGCTCCCATCTCAGGTCATTTCCCTGGCTGTTGTCTCTTCCTGAAATAAATGCTCTTCTCCCAGACAACCATGGCTCACTTCTTCACTTCCTCATCTTTAAAGTTTTACTCCAGTGGCAGCTTCTCAGTGAGGCCTTCACTGAAGACCCTTCCTCAAATCACACCATCCCCCACTCCTCATTCCCTTTACCCTAGTTTGTCTTTTTCTAATACGAGTGACCTTAACCCTACCTCAAGGTTGACATATTTATAACTTTCATGTTCTGACTCCTTGTACTAGATTGTGAGTTCCAGGAGGAAGAGACTGCTGTGGCTTTTGTTTTGATGCCCAATGTTTTAGTATTTTCCAGTCCATTCAGAGGAGCAGCCTGGCAGGGATTATCAGAGCCCAAGGGGCATGAGGAGGCTATCCACACAGGGGGTGAACTGGTATAGGGGCTCCGAAACAGAGTGGGAGAGTAGGGCATCTTTGCAAGGGGACAGCTGGCAACAGGGTTTAGGAGGCTGAGCAGGTTGAGAGGGGCACACTTTGGGGAGGCCACCTGACTTGAGCTGTCAGAACCCAAGTAGAGTGAGGATAGGTATCAGGTGGGGCACTTGGGGGGGGTGGTCAGACTGGGACAGATTGAGCAGAAACATGGCGATGTGAGGAAAAGTGTGATGATGGGGCTGTGAGACTGGTTACAAATGGATTTATCAAACGAGCAAATATATTAAGGATAATGGAAACCAGATCTGTCACTGTCAGATATATGAATGCTGTAGTATTGGATTGGAATGGGGGTATTGGTATTAACTCCTATTTTTCAATTTATACAGATAA
Organism: Enhydra lutris kenyoni; assembly: GCF_002288905.1. Lineage (NCBI taxonomy): Eukaryota > Metazoa > Chordata > Mammalia > Carnivora > Mustelidae > Enhydra > Enhydra lutris. The sequence goes on from NW_019154088.1 coordinate 49,371,643, forward strand.
ATATAGAAATAAATACATATGTGAGTATGTGTGTGTGTTTTCTGGTTCTGTCTGCTGAGACTGAGATTAACAACTGCCTTCCCCAACCAATAGCAATAAGCACATCTACCATGCAGATCCTGATCTCTAAATGCCGTTTTCCTCTAAAAGGAACCAGGGCTCCTTGGAGAAATATCTGACCCTAGGTCAAGGGCAGAAAAAGTGTAAGACAAACCAGGAATATCTGATTGTGCAAGAAAATTAGTGTTCAAGGCAAGAGGAGCCATAAACAGGATATTTATATGGTTTCAGAGTACTCCTGACAAAATAACTATTAATTACAAAAAGGAAAGAGTAACTTTACCATCAGAAATGCTGACAGACCCTAATTTAACCAGGCGATCCAAGTAAACATCCTCAGTAATGGAACCCATTTGTACTGTGAGCCAGAAGATGGGACGCAGTAAGAACACTGTGTCACTTCTGCGGTATTTCTCCCTGTCAAAACTTTGTAACCTGAATCTAATCATGAGGAAACACCAGAGTAACCCAAACTGAAGAATATTCTTCAAAATCCTGGCCTGTTAATCTTCAAAAGAGTCAAGGTCGTGAAAATCAAGAGGAGAGTGAGGAGCCATTCCAGATGGTTCTGGAATGGCATCTAATGACAGGGCATGGTTCTGAGGTAGACCCCATCACTATGGAGGACCCTGGGGCAAGTAGCCCAATTTACACGGATTTTGAAGAACAGATGGGAGGAGGCAGCAGTGTTAACTTCTCGATTTGGGTTCTTATATTGTATTATACAGCAGAATGTCTTTGGAGACACTCCAACGCATTCCTGGGTAAGGATGCATCACGTCTGAAACCTAATCTCAAATAATTCAAGGAAAAAAGTTACCATGTTCCTGTGAGTCTATGATTATTTCAACATTAAAAAAAATTTCTATTGAAACAGGAGGTACAGTCCCTGTAAGAGAAAGAAAACAAAACAAAACAAAATACCACGCTTTTTGTACATAGGGAGAAATTAACAAGGTGAACTAAAATCAGAATCTAATTTCTATCACTCTGATTCCGTTTTCCTCACAAGCTTTGTTTTTTAGCTGTGAATGAGTATCTGTGAAACGAAAACCAAAACCAAATATTAATGATGGATATCTTACCGGCAGGAAAAGAGCTGTTATCTTAATCTTTCCAACCATTTACCACCAAGTCAGGCTAAGCTTCAATATGATGCTAATGGTTTGGCTTTACGAATTTATACTCCTATCATCACATTCCCATTAAGGAAAAGGAAACCAAACACATTTACAACTATGAGCTGTCATTTGAATTTACAAGAGTTATTTTGGGGAGAAATGCAGCTATCTCAGCATCCACTTAATTTTAGATCTCATAAGAGAAAATGATTCTGCCCAAAAGAAAACAAGATTTATCCACCAGAGGTCCAGCCCCATGCTATGATTATTTGAGTTTGCAGACTTCTGTACCTTCCACAGAGTCATCAGTTCATTCTTAATTATAAAATAGCACTACTTCAACCTTCTGATTTCTCAGTTCGACCTGCACAAATACAATAAGGTTTTGAATCTTACAAATGAAGATTATTTGAATTTCTGTAAGACCTTGTCCTCATAGGAAATCTGTCTTCTTCAATCATAAGTCTATGCTTAAAAGCATAGAAGAGTTGTGAACAGGAAACCCAGGCAAGGGAGCAGGTTGTCAGGAAATTATTCAAAAGTACTACCTCATTCTGTTTAGTGCTCACATACCTCCCCAGCCCACCCTCCACATTGCTCTCAGTGGCATTACCCTTGGAGGCAGACCAGCACCATGGCTGTATAAAGTTTGGACTCTGAAGTTGGACAGACTTCATTTCAAACCTAACTGTTGGCATTTGCTGTATAATCTTGAGCAAGATAACTCAGACTTTCTTTCTTTCTTTCTTTTTTTTTTTAAAGATTTTATTTACTTATTTGACAGAGAGAGAGATATCACAAGTTGGCAGAGAGGCAGGCGGGGAGCGGGGGATGAAGCAGGCTCCCTGCAGGGCTCAATCCCAGGACCCTGAGATCATGATCTGAGCCAAATGCAGAGGCTTAACCCACTGAGCCACCCAGGAGCCCCTAACTCAGAATTTCTAAGCCCCTCTATCACCTCTATTATGAGGACAGTACTTGCCCTCCTCAAGCGCTTTAAAAAAATGGTGGTTGCTGTTATCATGATTAATTTTTTTTAAAGATTTTATTTATTTATTTGACAGACAGAGATCACAAGTAGGCTGAGAGGCAGGCAGAGAGAGAGAGGTGGAAGCAGGCTCCCCACTGAGCAGAAAGCCCAATGCGGGGCTCGATCCCAGGACTCTGGGATCATGACCAGAGCTGAAGGCGGAGGCTTTAACCCACTGAGCCACCCAGGCACCCCATGATTAATTTTTTTAATGAAAATGTGTTCATATTATTAAGATCCCATATTGCTAGTGTATTGACTTCCAGCCCTCTGATGTTCGAAACTGCCTTATCATACAGCCACACACAAGTAGACCACCAACACAAACATCATCACACTGGTGTCTATCTAATGACACGTTACCAACAAATCTGAGGTTCACTGGGGATGCTGAGGAGCCCGGTGAAGTCAGAGATGATGCAGCTCACCAAATCTACAACTGTGCTCACAGCAAGGAATCACCAAAGCAGTAGTGACTTGAGCCTCTGCCCCACCTATCTCCGTGCCACGCAGACAGTGGGAGGCATCCCCGCATGTCTTCTCCCCAGATAACCTCATTGCTTGCTCTCTCATTTCCTTCATGGTTCTGCTCAAATGTCACTTCACAGAGAAAACTTCCTTGACTAGTATAAAATGTCCCCTTCATTCTCTTTCCTTTTCCTCTCAGTCTGTTCATGTTTCTTTATAACCGTAATTACTCTTCTCACTACCTGGCGTTATAGCTGCGGGAGAGAGGAGGGCATGTGTGAGTGCCCTTGCACAGGAGCTTATTATCTTTCTCTCCGAGTGGAAAAAAAATCTCCATAATGGCAGGGTTTTTGTCTTTTTGTCTTCCATCAGAACAATATCTCATAGGATAGGTGTTCAATAAATATTCATTAAATAAATGAATGGATGAATCGAATTGTCAGCTCATAATTTGGAGACAAATGACCCCAATTTTTAATTGGGGCCAAAGGTCTTTGGGGAAAAAAATTCCCATATTTGCTCCAGGGAGATTTATAAGGAAAGAAGACAGCTTCGGCATAATTCATGCGAAACAAAACAGAGCAAGCAAACAAACAAACAAAAAACCCAAAGTAGCCTTCATCACATAGCTCTTAAGACATTTTTGTAAAAGCATATATTTTTGTTATTTCTTTTCTGTTTGTTGTCATGATTGAGGTTTTTCTTTTTATAGAATAAGTTTCCAAAAATAGGATGCCACTCTCTAACATTGCATCTCTAGGACCTAGGAGTCTAACCTGTAGCTCTTATCCAGAACCAATTCATTTCTAAGGCATCACTGGTACCCTGTCATCCCCAGGGTAAGAGCCAAGCTCCTTAGAAGGCAAGCCAGGTTGGGCTGGGTCTGCTCACTCCCTCCTCTCACCTGAGGCACCTGTGGTGTCTGGTCTCAGTGCTGAGATACTTGGCAGTTTCACCCACCATTGGCTCATGTTGCCTCTCAGTCTACAATACTTCTGCTCCTCTGTCCTGGTCCACACCTACCCATCTTTAAGTCTCAGAGGGAGCTATTCCTGACCTTTTAGTCCTACCATGACATCAGTAAAAATCAAATTAATTCAACATTATGGTCAATTGTATGTCTGTAACTCTTTGCTGAAACTGGTTTGAGCAACTAAAATTAATCCAGCCCCTGCTATTTCTCTACATATATATAGTATACTATATAGTATATCTACACATAGTATATATAGTATATATAGATATAGCATATCTACATATTATATATATGTATACACTATACTATATAGTAATCTACATAATATATGTATACACATATATATGTACATATATGTACATATACTATGTATAGTATACATATATATACTATATGTACCTCTGAATACATACCTTTAAAATGTTTTCTTTTAATTTACAAAAAATTTCATCCTATTCTATACAGACTATATCTTCTGAGAACCTAATTATGTTAATACACACCACACCAATACCTGTGGAATCATACTATCATCTATATCTATAAAAGAAACTGAATACAGGTAGAAAAACATACCTGAGGCTAGTTGTTTATCCCCCTATAAATAATCTTACAAAAAATACACAATTTTTAAGAAAAATATAAAAAACACTTAACACTGGTTCAGTCAGATGTATCTCTGTGAAACTATCTTCTTAATTCAACAAGAACTCGGAATAAGGAAATCCAGTTTGTCCAGTCACAAAATATCATTTTCAAAGAAAGTTCCCGAATATAAATTATAACACAGAAATAATGGTGTTATACTTAGATACATTATTTTGCATGAAATTTTCTCAAGGCAAAACATAAAATAAAACTGGTTTCTGATAAGCATCTTTATTTCTTATGCCAAACAACAGTCCCCCAGGGGTTAAAACTAGAGGCTGTAGTTTGAGTATTCTAAGGAATGAAAGATAAGATCTCAAAAGTGACATAAATAATGAAGTAGGCCAGATACCGTATACCAAAAACTTTTTAGTAGGCTTCCACAAGAGTTTTGTCCTGTATTCAGACTATTTATTTTGAGTCAAGAATTTTTACCCAAGACACAGGAGCAAAAAGGGCATGTAGCTTTGGCTGAAGAAGAAACACACATACAAAATTAGCAAATACACACATAAAAAAAGACGCTGCACTTTAATTGTAAAGAGATCATTATGACCATATATATTGTTTCCAAACATCATTAAATAAAAAGTGATTGCTGAGAGGATTCTTCTTCAGAAATGCAAGTGTTAAGAGGATTTTTCTTTGAACTTTTTTTTGGAAAGTTCTGTGAAAATCAAACATTCTCGAGAAAATGTTCTGGTTTTTGTGTCCCATGGCTTCCAGAAAGGATTTGAGGAAAGTTACAATGGTAAACCATTTCTTATCTAATCTAATAAAGAAAGAGAAAAAGTCAACTGTCAACTATGAGGGACTGTGGAAAAATATAGTGGACAATGTCCAATGTTGGAAGATAAGAATTATTTTTTGAGTGAAGCCTTCATAGACTTTTAGCAAAAATTTTAATACTTGGTCCAGTGAAGAAATTCTGTATGCAGTCAACATGATGTGATACACATAACATATTTACTACCTAGCAAGACAACAATTATGTTGGCTTTTTATTGCTAACATAGTTAAGCTAAAACCATGTTTCCCAGAGTTTCCCTCTCTGCACAGTTCTGGTTCAGGTTGGCCACAACAGAAACTTTTTCTAGATTTGGAAAGCGGAAGTGGAGCCACAGCCATAGTTAAACTTAGGATGTTGGCGTTAGGTCAGGCACCACTGCAGCTCATACACACTGTTGTGGGTTTGCTGACTCATTGTGTTGGCCTGGGAAGGCTGGGCCCTCAGTTTCCTACCTCCTCCCAGAGCTCTTTAGGACAGCAGCTGAGCTCACTGTACATCCAACAGGGGCTGGGTTTATCTCCTTCAGTTTGTTCCAATTTGGGACCAGACTCCTTTGTTGCTCTAAGAGTACACCAGATCATCTTCTACAGGTTAAGTCAAATCACTGAGAAAGTGGTGGGAGCCTGATAAAGAGTATTCTAGATATTTATCCTGAATATCCTTGACTGATAAAAGAAATCCTGGAAAAAGATAATATTGTTATTAAGATTTACTTGGCTTATTGCTCCCTTTGGGGATATTTTTAACTTTATACCATAAACAGTGTTTGTTAAGCATGACCTACCAACTTTCCCAAGAAGGCTGTCTTTTGGGCCAAGGAAAACAAATGGGACAAAGATGGAGGCTCATTCTAGAAAGATTTTTGTAGAACTGACAGCATAAAAGAGGTAGCTAGTCTCCATAGTTTGGACAGGCTATGCCCAGAACAGTGCAAGTTGTTTCATTATTCAAAATAGGGAAAAAATATACATAACTACAAAGCCAGTCAACTAGAACAAGAAGGAAATACTATCATGGTTTTATTCTGCCAAACTGGAAGCCTAATCAATGCAGTTAGACAACAAACAGACACAAGAAGGATGAAGACTAGAAAGAGACATTTACATGGGGAGCCATGGGGACATTATTTTGTCTACTACACCAAGACAATTTTGAAGAACAACCAGGAGAGGGAATTTGACATATTAGATACTGAGACTTCTAACAAAGCTGTAATAATAAAAATTGGGTGACAAAGAGATATAGACAAAACAGAAGCCAGAACTTGGTATTCAACAGAAGTAGTATTACAAATTAGGAAGGAAAGTCAATAAATATTGTTAATATGATTAGTTATCCATGTGGGGTAAAAAGATGAGATTCCTTACCTCATGATATATGTAAAAATAAATTCTAGGTGATTTGTGTGGACCTAAAGGTAAGGAAAATATTAAAATACGGGCAAGGAATTTTATGACCTTAGAAAGAGAAAGATTTCTTAAACAGAACCCCCCCCAAAAAAATAAATTGTATACATTAAAATGTAATACTCCTACAGGGCACCTGGTTGACTCAGTTGTTTAACCCTCCAACTCTTGATTTTGGCTCATGTTGTAATCACAGGGTCCTGGGATTAAGCCCAGTGTTGGGCTCCATGCTCAGCAGGAAGTCTGCCTGAGATTCCCTCCCACATCCTCTGCCCTTCCCCCATCTGGTGTTGTGTCTCTCCCCCTCTCTCTCTAAAATAAATAAATCTTTTTAAAAAATATAATACTTCCAAACAATAAAAGACCCTATGAATAAAGTAAAAAGACAAATCATAAATTCTAAAAGGTCATTGCTGTCCATGTAACAAAGCATTAACACTGAGAATATATGAAGAATATAAGTTATAAGAAAGTTCAATTATATAAAAATTAACTTAAAATTAATTAAAGACTTAAATATAAGAGCTAAAACCATAAAAATCTTAGGAAAAGAAAATAGGGGTAAATGTTCATGGCCTTGGATTTAGCAATGGTTTCTTACCTATGACATCAAAAGCACAACCAACAAAAGAAAAATACAGAAAAACTGGCCTTCATCAAAATGAAAAACTTTTGCACATCAAAGGACACTATGAAGGAAGTGAGAAGAACCTACAGAATGGAAGAAATATTTACAAATCATATAGTTGATAAGCATTTAGTATCCAGAATATATAAAGAGCTATGACAATTGAATAACAAAAAGAAAACTCATTAAAAATGGTCAAAGGGCTAGAACAGACATTTCACTAAAGAAGACATAAAAATAGCTAACAAGCAAACATGAAAAGATGCTCAACAGTCATTAGCCATTTGGGAAATGCAAGTCAAAACCACCATAAAGTAAAGCTCACACCCACTAAAATAGCTGTAATAATAGTAACTTTTAAAATGGAAAATAACAAGCGTTAATAAGGATGTGGAGAAATCAGAACTGTCATACATTGATGGTAGGAATGTAAAATGGCATAGCTATTGTGGAATGCAGTCTTGGGTGTTCCTCAGAAAGCTAAACATAGAATTCCCATTATGACTCAGCAATTCCATTCCTAGAAATATACCCAAAAATTTGAAAACACGGACTCAAAGAGATACTTGTATGTTGATGTTCATAGCAGCACAATGACAATAGCCAAAGGGTGAAAATAATCCAAATGTCCATTAACTGTTGAATGGATAAACGTAATGTGGATTATCCACACTATTTGTACGTGGTACATACAAATCAATATTACCCGGCCATAAAAAGGAATGAAGTACTGATACCTGCTACAACATGAATGAGGATTGGAAACATGCTAAGTGAAAGAACCCAGTCACAAAAGGCCACATGTTATATAAGTGAAGAATAGGAAGTGACTGCTTTTGGAAGGGTGAAAACGTTCTGAAACTAGATGGTGTTGATGGTTACACATCATTGTAAGTGTACTAAATGTCACTGATGGTCAATTTTGTGCTATGTGTATTTCACCACAATAAAAAAAAAAAGCACCAATGATGTATTATATACATTAAAATGCTATACTCCTATCTGGTAAAAGACACCATAAATAATGCGTAAGGACAATCCACAAACTCTGTGGCCACTCATGCAGCCAAAAAGTATAATATCAGGAACATAAAAAAGTATTTTGATAACTCTATGAGAAAGTAAAGTAACAAAAATGTCTTTGACCAAAAAGACACCATTAAGCAATTTATAGAAGACAGAACCTAAATGGCCCCCCAAAAGTATGACAAAGTGTTCAGCCTCATTGGTAATCAGGAAAATGCAAATGAAAATATATTTTGTACCCATAAGACAAGTAATACTTTGAAAGTCCAATAATGATAATACCCGGTATTAGTAAGGTTGTAAGGAAATGTAATTATAGAGCAGAATAGAATAGATAGAATAAAAATTGAATAGAAATAGAATCAATTCTAATATGTAGCCAGTAGTATGTACATTGGAACCACTTTGGAGACCAATATGGCAATAGCTGATAAAGTTGAAAATCCATATATTGTACTGATCTGCAATTCCACTTTTAGAAATAAACTCTAGAGAATAGTTTTGTAGTACAAGGAAATGTATACATATATGCCCACAATAACATTGTTTGTTATTGTTGAAAGGGATGGGGGAGGAAAGAGCTTTAAATAAATAAATTGTGGAATAGTCCTACACCAGTTAGAATGAATGACTAAACTAAACTATTCCTTATGGAAAGATCTCAAAAACAACTCTGAGTATTAAAAAACACAAGTTTCAGACTGATTTATAGGATAAACTTGCATGAACTTGCATGTTTATCCTTTATAGGGTGAACTTGCATGAAGTCTTAAAATACAAACATGAACCAAATGTTGTCATCAATACAGACATCTGAAGTAAAAATATAAAATCTTAGAAAGAAAGGGTACCCAGCAACTTCCCTATGGTGTTGTATCTAGGGACAGAAGGAAGGGAATAAGGTGGCACAAAACTGTCTCTAATTTTTATGTCTTAAAAAATCTGAAGCAAATAAAACACATTGTTAATATGTGTTAATTCTGAAGAGTGAGCACGTTTTTGTTATATTACTTTCCATGCTTTCTGTGAGTCTAACATTTTTCAGAATAAAATAACCAGTAGTCTGTTAATGTTGGGAAGACTAAGTACAAAAATGTGTACATTTTGCTAGGGTGACAAAATGAACTAAATAAGTTGTATGTGTGTGTGTGAGAGAGAGAGAGAGAGAGAGAGAAAACATTCCATGCGATAGAAGCAGCCAAGTTGTGCTTCTTTGAAGAGAGATCTCATAACGACAACTTGGGGGACACACCCCAGTCAGAGAGCCCCAGATAGCACCGTGTCCCAACACAGTGTATGTTTGCCTAGGACAATGTGTGCTGCAGTCAATTGAGGGCACTTCCTGTTGCTTTTCCAGAGAAGGCAGCCAAAAAAAATAACAGACCCAGAACAAAAATTATCACCTGCCCCAGGCTAACTCAGTATTTTTCATTCCCTGGGTTCATTGATTTCCTTATTGACTTAAATCTGATATAAGACATCATGTTACAGATTGAATCAAACTTTTTTTAAGATTACTTTAGCTATTATAAATCCAACCGGAAAAAAGTGATCTCCAATCCATTTACCTTCCAGACACCAGCTCATGTTTTCTGAAGGATAACAAGCGGAAAATGTTCTCACCACTCATGTAACTTGCTGTTGATTTTCTGGGCTGCACATTCTGAGTTAACGTTCAAACAGCCATTCGCAAATGAATGCTTATTGACAAAGGAGCCATGAGATTTCAGCAGTGCCACAGTTCAGAGCTCTCCTTGGTGTGATGTGTCCAGATTGCCTGCCTGCTCAGCCTGCAGGAATGCTTCACTTACAGGCTACTTTTGCAAACTAATAAACACTCCTTCCTAATGCAAAGCTAGCTGGCAGAAGCCCTGACTTAGTGTTCTTAGGGTTTTTGAACCTTACCACAGGAGATAAAGCAGAGAATTCTGTTCCTAAGAATCATCACAAATGTATAAATATTGCATGTCAGTAAAAGCTACATTAAGATGGGATTTTTGTGTGGTCAGATTGGTCAGACTATTATTTGCACAGCAGCCTTTCTGAAATAAGGAGAGAGCACTTACTCTTGAAGCTGAGTCAATGATAAAATTCATCGCCATTTCCTACATCTCATTATTCAAAATTTTCTAGAACACAACCTTTCCTGTTGGAATATAAACTTGGGGGCTGGAACATGGTTCTACTCAGCTAGCACAGGGCCTGGTGCCTGGTCGGTAGCATTTAAGAATAGTGCCAACATCAGAAGATCACATGGGTCATAGATTGCCTTATCTAACCAAGATAGAAGAAGCATGTTCTCCCCTCTAGTCTTAGATGATTGAACAATAACAACAAAGAGAACTAAAAATATTGGAATTCAAATCATCCTCAACCAAGAACACCATCTTTTCACCTATGAAGAAATCATAAGTACAATGATTGTACTTTGGAGAAAAGACGATCTCACGCTAGAATCTGTAGCAATAAATAGCTCATGAACAATTACCCATTAATCTCTGAAGAACAATTCTCTATATTGAAAGACAAGACCAAGATGCTAATTTTTATGTGTGTGCATATGCACACTTACAAAACAGGAATCATTTACTCTCATCTATAACTCTAAAGCTTGCAGACTCTAAGTGCTTGTGCCTTTGTACCTAAGGGAGACTCTTTGCTAAGCAGCCTGATGCATCTGGACATGTAAATTTGTCTGTAAGCAAGATGGCAGAGCTGAATGGTTCTGTGCAATAGCAGAGAGAGGACTATGCAACCTGAAGGATTTTGGAATTCAGGGCACAGCGGCAATACATTTGAAAAAGAGAAGAGCATGAAACACCAGTGTGCTGTGAAGAAGGAAGATCAGAGAGAAAACCCCTGTGAAGATATGGCCAAGGACCAGGAGGGGCTTTTGGGAAACAATTGTCTAATTAATGTTCAAGCTGTTTGCTATGAGATTTAAAATGTAAAATGCCTCTACCATCTCCTGAACAAAATCCTCAGTTTATGTTACTATATGAGCAAAGGCCGTTTAAGGATCAAAGAGATATGCTGAGTTCTGGAGCAAAAAAGAGAAGGGACGTAGGGACATAGGGACCAAGGTAATAGAGGATGATAATGCCCTGACAGTCCCTCTTGGATGTCTCTTATGAATCTCAAACTTAACATGGTCAAAACAGAACTCTATTCTGCTCCTTCCCCAGACTTCCTCATGTTATTAAATGGCACCAGAACCACCAAGCTTCTCAAGCCAAAAACATACATATATATTTTACTTCCTCACCTTCACTTACTCCCTACCTCTAATCCATCAGCAAGTCCTGCCAACTCCAAACATACCCCAAATCCATCCACTCGGCCACCCTTGTCCAAAATCCCACGTCTGTCAGGAGTGACAGCAACAGCCTCCTAAATGATCCCCTTACTTCTGCTTTTACCCAACCACACCCTCCCAGCACTGACTCACGGTCTTTTCTTCATTTGGCAACTATAGTGACACTTTAAACTCAAGATCATATCATTTCCCTCCCATGCTCAAAACTCTCCAATATTGGTCCATCCTACTGAGAATACAGTCTTCCTTCACCATGGCCCACAGATGTGACTTGACCCACCCTTTGGGCCACGTTTCTCCTGTTCCCGTTTTATCTCAGCAGTACTGCGTGACTTCTGTTTCTCAAATGCCTTGGCCACAAGAGCAACTCCTTTTCCTGGAATGTTCTTCCTCCAGATTTTTGCATGGCTAGCTCCTTTTTTAAACAAGATCTCAGCCCAAATGGTACTTCCTCCAAAAATCGTTCCCTATTCTAATGCAGCCATACTTTCACTAGAAACGCTTCGTCATATGAGCCTGACTTACTATCTTCATAGCACTTTTCACTATGGAAAGTTTTTTTCACCTCCATTTTCTACTTTCCCTCATCAGAATGTATGATTCATAGAGGAGAAACTGTATTGTTCACTACCATATCTCAAGACAATGCCTGGCACTCAGTACATACTCAGTAGACACTAGGTGAGAGGCAATATAGCACAGTTGGTTAAACATGTGAACTCTGGCAGTACTAGCCATTTACTAGCTGTGCAACCTTAAGTTGCTAACTTAATCTCTCTGTTTCCTCTTCTATAAAACAAGATGATGAAAAGAGTATTTGCCTCATAGAGGTCCCCCCACCAAGATTTTATTTATTTATTTATTTGACAGAGAGAAAGTACAAGCAGAGGGAGTTACAGGCAGAGGGAGAGGCAGAAGCAGGCTCCCCACTGAGAAGAGGGCCCAATGTGGGACTTCATGTCAGGACCCTGGGATCGTGACCCAAGCCAAAGGCAGACACCTGAACAACTAAACCACCTAAGCAACCCCCGCCCTCTGCCCACCATAGAGTTTTAATTTTGACTAAATGAGTTAATCTATTTTAAATGTTTAGAGAAATTCCTGGAATAATCAAGACAATACAGTTTAGCCTTTATTCACTTACTCTGATCTGCCCTTAATTTCTTATGCGTACACAGAAAAAAATCCTGTATCTTCAGACTTCATTCATTCATAGCCAGCAATATACACCAAATGATTTACATACTTGCCATTCCTCTTTAAAGCAGCCTAGGAAAGAATTAGCAAAGGGGCATGGATGTTCCCACTCTGTGACTAGGAGAATATGTGGTCAACAGCACATGACCAGAGGCATTTCAGGTCACAGAACTTACAAAAAGTTAAAGACTTGGAAGTGTGAGAGCAGAGCCTCAGCATCCTTCCCTTATAAACCTTCAGAGAACATATGACCTCTTCTGCAGGTATAACAATCAAGTTATTTTCAAATATATTATTACTAGGGTAGAACGAACTCTACCATATTTCCTCCATATCACTCCCCACCAACAAGTAAGTTTCATGTTGGTAGGGTTGCCAGATAAATTATAAGACACCAATTAATTTGAAATTCAGATAAGTCAGTCATTTTTTAATTTGAAATTCAAATTTAACTGAATGTCCTATATATTTTATTTGCTACCTCTGCATTCTGGGTACTGAAGGATGCTGGGCCTGACATCAGAAAGAGGCTTTGCAACAGACAGATCTGGGATCAAATCTGAATTCATGGATGTAATGGAAACAACTTTGAACAAATTACTTAATTCTCACTGAATTCAAATTTCCTCATCTGCAAACAAACCTACCTCACTGAGTGTCTATGGAGCTCTATAAGGTAGGCTTTGGGAGAGCACTTAGAATAGTGCCAGAGGAATGGAAAAATAGATTTGGGGAAAAAAAAAAAAAAAAACATAAAAAACAAAAACGAAAACAAAAAACCATTAGTCTGCCTTCCATCCCATCTGATGCTTCAGGTCTGATCTCTGGCTGAGATGCTGAAAGCCATTTTTGTCTAGATAATTAGAATTAGCCTTAAAGGTGATTGAATTAAAGAAATAAAATGATACTTAAACATCATATTCCCCCATATCAATTATCTTTTGTCATGATAATGCTGTAAAATAGACAATTGTGAAATCTCAGTGGCATTCAACATTAACATCTGTTCTTGTTCATAAGTCTGGAGGTTGGCTCCGAGACTGTGCTGATATGGGCTGAACTAGTTGGGCTCACTTAACACGTCTGTGGTCAGCTCTTAGGTTGGCTAGAGACTAGCTGGTCTAGGATGACCTCAGCAGGGATGACTTTGTTCTGTGTTACCTGGTCTCTCATCCTCCAATAAGCTGTCATAGGCCAGCTCTTAAGACAAGGATAAGGGACTGAGAGAAGAAGCAGAAATATGCAAGTGTTTTTGTAAACCATTTGTCCTATTGGCTAAAGCAAGGCATGTGGCTACAGTCAGATCACGTCAGAAAGACACTACCAAAAGGCATAAATATACAGAGGAATGAAACAACAGGACCATTAGTGTGATCAATCTACAATGCCCCAATACATGGAATTTGTAGAGTAAAATTTTAAATTTAAGAAATTGATAAATGAAGGCATGAACAATGTAGTAGATACCTGTTGAGAGACCTACTCTGCCCTTCACCCCTGGAAGCTGCCCAGCCTCACTTAAATGCTGGTGATCCTACAACCTGGTTTTGGCTGGCCAGCTACGGGGGGAGCCCCTGACCCAAGCTGATCCAGTCACTTTCTCTCTTTGGAATTTGGGAATGGAACCAAGAAAGTTGAGTCAGAATCTGTTTGTGAGGCACCAGCAACATGTAACCTTGGGCACCCTGCAGAGATGGTGTTTTGCCACATGAACTGAGGAGAAAAAAGAAAAAAAAAAAAAGCCAGTCTTTTGGCCAATAAAGAAAGCCAAATGAAGTCAATGCTGTATTAGTTTCCCACTGATGCAGTAACAAATTACTACAACTTTAGTGGCTTAAAACAAACCAATTTTTTTTTTGCAAGAAACCTACTTTATTTTTTTTTAATTTTAATTTTATTCTTTTCTTAAATTTAATTTTATTTTTTTTCAGTGTTCCAAGATTCCTCAAAAAGTTAAAAATAGAGCTACCCTATGACCCTGCAATTGCACTACTGGGTATTTAACCCAAAGATACAGATGTAGTGAAAAGAAGGGACATATGTACCCCAATGTTCATAGCAGCAATGGCCACAATCGCCAAACTGTGGAAAGAGCCCAAACAAGCCAATTTATTATTTTACAATTCTGGAGGTCAGAAGTCTAAAATGTGTTGCCAGGTCTCCATTCTTTCTGGAGGCTCTAGGGGAAACCCCCCCTTCCTTGCCTTTTCCATCTTCTAGAGACTGCCTGCACACCTTGGCTTATGGTTGCATCACCACAACCTCTTCTCCCATTGTTACTTGTCCTCTTCTGAACGATTCTCTGATCTCCCTCTTTTTAAGGTTCCTTGTGATTACATCGGGCTCACCTCAGTGATCCACGATGATCTCCCCATCTCAAGATCTTTCACTTCATCCCATCTGCAGAGTCCCTCCTGCCATATAAAGTAGCATTTTCACAGATTTCAGGGATTAGGACATCTGAGGAGGCCATTATCCTGCCAACCACAAATGCTCATGAGGAACAGAGAAGAAAGGAAAAGAAAAGGCTTCAAGAGTCTTACACTTCTTGATGGGGTCAGGGCATTCCTCTGTTCTTGCCCTTGGTTGCCATGACACCTTTTCATATCCTTATAAGAAGTCTTTTGTGGGACGGCTGCTCAGAGTGCTCCGTTGAGAAAAGTTCTGAAGGCTTATTGGACTGAATGATCATTAACAATGTCTGATATGCCTGTGCCACAAATTCACCACCCCTGCTCTAGATTAAAAAGGGTAACGTTAACATGGCTGAGTGGGAAGAATAATTTTTCTTATCAAAATGGGACTTAAACTATGAAAATTTAAATCTAGGTCAATGATAACTGAACCTGAATTAAGGGATAGCCCTGAGGATGTAGCAATACATCCCTTGGGGGATACGGGAACACTGCCTTTTACCATGTACCAGATCTTAGAAGACCAAAAAAAAAAAGAAGAAAGAAAAGGAAAAATCCAGCTTGGTGATTTTTCTGCCCAATACCTTCTCCCCCCCTTTTTTTTGAAGATTTTATTTATTTGACAGAGAGAGAGATCACAAGTAGGCAGAGATGCAGGCAGAAAGAGAGGGGGAAGCAGGCTCCCGGCTGAGAAGACAGTCCGATGCAGGGCTTGATCCCAGGACCCTGAGATGATGACCTGAGCAGAAGGCAGAGGCTTAACCCACTGAGACACCCAGGTGCCTCCCTAATACCTTTCCTTTTGAAGTAAACAGCTAGGGCCCCAATCACAAATCCCATAGAAAACTTGTTCCTCGGTGTGGCCACAGCCCAGAGGCAGTCTGTGTCACCACTCAAAACATTTTTCCTTGTCAGAGCACTTTCTCACAAGAGAAGGTTGTTGGTTTCAGGAGCTCCAAGTTTTGTTTCAGTCCATTTTGTTTAGTGCTGTGTCCCAGGATCTCACTTATGCCCAGATCGTTGGTTTGGCTTTTATAGGGAATTCTGCCGAGTGACACTTAATAACTTCACTGATCACACACTCCAGTGTTCTCAGGGACTTGATGGTGCTAGAATTATGCAGTCACATTCACACCAGAAGGGAAGAAAGTTAAGAACAGTCTGTTGTGCCCAAGGACTGAGGAGCAACCAAAGTGTGGGCTGGAGGGTATGGCTTTTTTTTTTTTTTTAATTAACGTATAATGTATTATTTGCTCCAGGGGTACAGGTCTATGATCATCAGGCTTACACATTTCACAGCACTCACCATAACACATACCCTCCCCAGTGTCCATAACCCAACCACCTTCTCCCTACCGCCCCTCCCCCAGGCAACCCTCACTTTGTTTCGTGAGATTAAGAGTCTCTTATGAAACAAGATGGGTTCGGGAAGAAAACAAACCATAATGGCTCTGTTTTTGAAGTGGCATCAAGAATTCAAACTCTCCCAGAATCAGTAAGAACACTTAATAGGAGAGGAGACAGGCCAAATACCCTCCAAAGAGACTCCTTCCTGTTAGCTACCCGGATGTTCCCTTTTCATGAAGAATTCTTTGCTCTCTGAAGATTTAAGGAGGTCTATGTGATTTAATCCCCACCCGCCACCCCACCCCCGGAACTTTTAAACTCTGTAGAATGAGTGTTTACAAAGTAGGATCTTTTACTAGATATTGTAAAAGAGATTTCTGGCATATGTTTTGCCAAGAAATTCAAATCCAGTGTTTGCCAAGGAGCATAAATATACTTGGCAGAATCCAGAGGCTCAGTAGCAGAGATAAAAATAATTGTTCTCTTCAGCCAATTGCTCACACTTATTACAAACATTTGTCTTCCCCTGGGGTGGATTTTCTCCCCTCATACCGTCTGGCTCTGGGAGATAATCGTCCATCCTCTGGCTCAGGAAGGCCCATGAGACAAGCTTTGAAGGGAGATGCTCTGAGCCCCATAATTACATCTTTATGCAGGTCCAGATGCTACAGACCCACACAGTCTTGATTATTGACCTGAGACATTTCAGCTCTCCGCAATCTGATATCTTCCCTTTCAATAATGACCAATTCTTTTTTTCTTTTTTAAAGATTTCATTTATTTATTTGACAGAGAGAGAGATCACAAGTAGGCAGAGATGCAGGCAGAAAGAGAGGGGGAAGCAGGCTCCCCGCTTAGCAGAGAGCCCGATGCGGGGCTCGATCCCAGGACCCTGAGATCATGACTTCAGCCGAAGGCAGAGGCTTAACCCACTGAGCCATCCAGGCGCCCCAATAATGATTGACTCCTAAGGAAGACATTTATGTTTTAACTGTGTCACCTTTTCACGGCTTTAAATTCTGACTCAATTCTCTCCCCCCTCCATAAAGAGAATATATATATTCTCTTTATATAATTGCCAGTAAGCTAAATGGGTTGTCAACACTTGGACCAATAATCAGATAATAGGAGATTTCTTAGCTTTACACTCAGTGAAGCAACTCGGACTGCTAATATGAACATTCTAGTGCTTTTAAGATTTCTTCCTTAACCCCTGCATCTGTCCCCAAAAACTATCACCCTGGGAGAAAAACCACAATAGCCTGATTCCGAGCAAAACCTCTTTGTTCTTCCTTTTACTATGACATGTACCCCAAACAACCAGATATCGGGAAACAATTTTTTCATACACCCACATTCAAGTCTGGTTCTTTTTAAACTGGTTAGAACGTATCCAATTGATTAGAAGGTGAAAAAAGTCTAACATTTTGGCAAAAACTTGAGTCATCATCAGTAACTAAAATTTGATACTATTCCTTGGCAGTTAATTCACTTTATTCTTTGTACTTGACAATCCTACAGCTGTATTTCTTTTTAAAATACCCTATAAAACTTAATAAATTGCTCATTTGTTTAGAACTATAGTTGTTGGTGTACTTACCTCACTTTTCCTCTGAACGATGTGTTCCTGGAGGGGAGGCCCCTCAGAGCATTGTTACCAGAAAGCCACACACAGTCTCTGTCCTTCATGCAGGAGAGGGATCCCTACACAAAAGCACTATCTT
Source organism: Enhydra lutris kenyoni (assembly GCF_002288905.1). Taxonomy (NCBI): domain Eukaryota; kingdom Metazoa; phylum Chordata; class Mammalia; order Carnivora; family Mustelidae; genus Enhydra; species Enhydra lutris. Next base: position 49,389,794 of record NW_019154088.1, read on the forward strand.
CATCAATGACCTTTTTATTTCTCTGTCCACTCACTGCTCCCCCTGCAAAAACATAAACATTTCTTATTATTCATTATTTAGCTTTTTTTTTTAAGATTTTATTTATTTATTTGACAGACAAAGATCACAAGTAGGCAGAGAGGCAGCCAGAGAAAGAGGAGGAAGCAGGCTCCCCACTGAGCAGAGAGCCCGATGCGGGGCTCAATCCCAGGACCCTGAGATCATGACCTGAGCCGAAGGCAGAGGCTTAACCCACTGAGCCACTCAGGCGCCCCATTATTTAGCTTTTGACAAAAGCTTCTACAAAAAAAGCAGTCACCCCCGATCATTTTTTAAAAAGAGTAATGTACATTATAAATCGTTCTTATAAATCATAATAATATACAGGAAGGCTACTACTTGGAATTCTTTGGACTAGGCAGTGGAGTAGAAAGAAGAAAGAAGGAAGAAGGAGTTTTCTTTTAAGGGAATGACAGAGGAAGGCCATTTGGCACAGCTATGACAGTGTAGATCACATTTTAAATAAAAGTTGTACATTGTAGATTTTAGATTATGAGTTAGTTTTAAAAAGTCAAACATCCTGGGGAAACATTTTTAGTCTGCTAATAATACTATTCCTGAGAACTTTTCCCGCAAAAGTACAAATAAAAGGGTATGAAATATCGTGGTTCTGCCCATTTTATGGTCTTGACCAGTAGTTATAGTGATACAAAACAAAGTCAAGTTTATTCCAGGAAAAAGAAAAAAACAAAATAGGAACAAGATGAAATCTACCATTAAGATTTCCAGATGATAAACCACATAAGAGTATCTACCTTCCACCATCCTTTAGCAAATGAACAATACCAAAACTTGGATTTGTACAAACAGTAACCTAACATACACTTCTTCTTTGAAAAGATGAAGTAAAATTTCCTTCAGTATCCGATTTTTCTATTAAGCAGTTTGTAAACATAATTTAGTATCGTATGTGTGAAGTTAAACGAAGTATGTAATGGGAAACAGCCTCCCTTCCGAGTAAAACACGAATATTTCAAGATTCTAGCAGAAAACAAAAGTCCCAGGAAGTCACTCCAGAATGGGAGTCCCCTTAGGTTTTCCACATGTTTATTGCCAACTGAAGCTCTGACTCCATAGTCACACCCCCATTCTTTAGTTCCCTTTGACCCAGTTGAAACTGATTTAATATTTTTTCTGTACTTGTAAATGTGTACTCGTGTTACTCTCAATTTTGTTGCAGTTTATCACTGATATTAAAAAAAATACTTGACTAAATAAGGGAGAACATGAGAAATAATTATGGAAAATCCAATGCAAAAAATAGGCACATTTCCAAAGTACATATTTCGGATCCTAAAATAACCTGCCTTTAGCCCTGAAGCACCAGTAGAACTTTGTAGACACCTTGTCCAGCTTCCACCTCCAGTTCCCTGCATGTCCCACATTTGCAAAGAAGTCTCAGAAACTGTACCTATAAGAACGAATCTTTTTTTTTTTTTTTTCCTGCCTCTTGGAGTTTATTGGCTACCTGAGGGGTTTCTTGTGGTGTGGGATTTTCAGTGCTAAGACCAATATAGTCCCAGCAAACAGAGAATTAACCACTCAAACTACTCTACACATTTGCTTGGGGTAATGAGTAGAGGGAATTTATGTGGCTTATGGGAACTTTTCAATCATCTCTGATACTCCCTTTGGGCTCCCTATAATATGATTACTCCCAGAGGCCCCCAAACACTTCCTTTTATTTAAAAACAGAGGAACTTTCAAAAAAGTAAGAAATCATCCACAGATCATCTTGACTGAATGAATTCCCAAAAGATAAAGTTAAGGTTTTACTTTCCATTCTCATCCTATAGACTATCTGCTATCATACTCTTGGTATTTATTTTTAAATGCTGATGAATATTTAATGTGAATTACAAACATCATACATCCTACGCTTCATCTTGTGTCCTAATATTAACACACTTTTCATTTACGGTCAAACATGACATGGCCACACTTAACAAAGGTAGTAGAAATTCCATAACATCATCTCATATGCGGTCCATATTCTTATTCACTCAGTTGTTTGACCTAAGGCAGGACTGTACATTCTATGTGGTTAGTGCACCCCTTTGATTTCTTATAACCTAACACAGCTCTTGTGTTAGTCCTTTTTAAAAATTCTTAAAAAGATTTTATTTATTTACTTGAGAGAGAGAGAGAGTGAGAGAGAGAACATGAAAGGGGAGAGGGTTATTTCCTTTCTTTAAATTTCTTTGACCCCCCAGATTTTCCACTTACACCTGGTTTCCCATCTGAGGGACACAAATGATTTATAAAGACATGATGATTAGAATAATGAACTGTCCATCTCTTTCTAACCCAGTTTACTGTCCCTGCCCACTTTTGTAGGAGGCAGTGATTCTGACATTTCACCAAACAAAAAACCAGCTGTGTGTTCTCTCTGGACTGGACACAATACCATGGCTAACTCCACATCCCTGGCCTTGGAAGGCATGGAAGTCAGGAGAGCTCAGGTTGTCCATGTCTTATGAATTAAGCCATTCACATCAGCCACACACATCAGTATGTGAAGGGCAAAGCCCCCCAAAACTTCAGGAACAAACGACATGACAGGAGACACTTGAAAAGAAAAGAGCCAAAGGACTGACCATTTGAGCAGCGAAGAGGAGAGAGTGGGGGCATTAGGAAATGAAACTCCAGGCTAACAGCTCAGGGAGAACTGGGATTTGACTACATGTTGTTTATGTCTCAACATGGAATGCTACCAAATTCCATTTGTGGACTTTTATTCATATCTGAAACATAAACTGGGGAAAAGATTCCAAACAAACAAAAAAAAAAAAAATAGCAACAAACTCAGTAACTAGAACAGGTTCTATATCTCTGCTTTTTGTAGAAAAACTATAGTTCAAGAGTGGTAGTTCCTTTCTTTTTTTTTTTTTTTTAGAGTGGTAGTTTCTTATAAACTAATTAACTCTTAATATCAAACATAGCAGAAAACAAAGATTGATGAGTTTTCATTTTTTCAGATAGGTTCTTTATTCCGTTTTCTTCTCTTTGCTGTCATACTTCCAAAGAGAGACATGTATTGAGAGTAATCTTTTTCTTTTTTCTTTTATCTTTTTTGTTAACATATAATGTATTATTTGTTTCAGGGGTACAGGTCTGTGAATCATCAGTCCTACACATTTCACAGCACTCACCATAGCACATACCCTCCCCAATGTCCATCCCCCAGCCACCCCATCCCTCCCACCCCTTTCCCCTCCAGCAAACTTCAGTTTGTTTCCTGAAATTAAGAGTCTCTTACAGTTTATCTCCCTCTCTGGTTACATCTTGTTTCATTTTTCCCTCCCTTCCCCTATGATCTTCTGTTTTGTTTCTCAAATTCCTCATACCAGTGAGATAATATGATAATTGTCTTTCCATTGAGCATAAAGTCTTAAGGTGAATGGTCTTTTTAAAAAAAATTATTTATTTATTTAGAGAGAGAGAGAGAGAGGAGGGGGAGGGGCAGAGAGAGAAGGAGAGGGAGAATCTCAAGCAGACTCCAAGCTGAGCATGAGATTGAGGTGAGGCTCCATCTCACAACCCTGAGTTCATGACCTGAGTTGAAACACAGAGTCAGACAACTAACAGACTGAGCCACGCAGGCACTCCAAGGAGGATGGTCTTTTTACAAAATTACAAAGTCCTGATCCTCAGACTTGCTCCAAACCTAATCCCTTCCCAAGACCAAGATTTCCCCCTGCTGACTGTCTCTCTCCTTAAGCATTCCACCCCTGCCCTTAAATTCTAATGGGCAACTCCGACCAAGTATTCACATGATCTGACCTTCAGAATTATCGTCCACAAAGTGTGTATGAATAAAGAGTAAGATTGTAGGGGCACCTGAGTGGCTCAGTGGGTTAAGCCTCTGCCATCGGCTGAGGTCATGATCTCAGGGTCCTGGGATCAAGCCCTGCATCAGGCTCTCTGTTCAGCAGGGAGCCTGCTTCCCTCTCTCTCTCTCTGTGCCTGCCTCTCTGCATATTTGTGATCTCTGTCTGTCAAATAAATAAAATATTATTTTAAAAAGTAAGATTGTCAGTGTTTAAACATAGTATTTTTTTTTTTAAGTAATCTCTGCACCCAAAATGGGGCTTGGATTCATAACCTTGGAATCAAGAGTTGCAAGCTCCACGGACTGAGTGAGCCAGGTGCCGCAAACATGGTATTTTTGAATGAGATTTTTTTTTTCTTCAATGGTTTGTGACATTAACATTTTTTTAAGGATTTTATTTATTTATTTATTTATTTATTTATTTATTTATTTGAGAGAGCGCGCACAAGAGAGAGAGCCTGAGCTGAAGGAGAGGCAGATGGAGAGGGAGAGGCAGACTTCCCTGCTGACCTGAGAGCCCTATGATTGGCTCTATGAGGGGCTCAATCGCAGGACCCTGGGATCATGACCTGAGCCAAAAGTAGACACTTAACCATCTGAGCTACGCAGGCATCCCTGACATTAACATTTTTAACTACTTTCCATTAGAGAATTTTCTATGCGTTTATTCAAGTGTCTCTTAATGGGAGGGGAACAGAAAAGAGCCTGACATTGATAAGACTTTTATTATCTCAGCAGGAGCCTTTAGTACATTTCCACTAAATTATGATACTTCCATAACTTCTCTTGGCCCTAAGAGTCATGTTACTCAGGGATGAAATGAGGGAGAGAAGATTGCATTGAACAGAAGTTGGCACAAGAAGAAATGGATCTGTGTCCCAAAGCTTTCATCAAAGTTCTTTATCATGAAAGAACATGAATTCCTCCGCTCTACACTGGCTTCCGCCTCTGAGGAGCCCACATTCTTGTTTAGCCTGTTTTATAGATAGCATGATACATTCAGGAAAACCGATCTCATTCCTTCTGATCTGAACTCAGACACTAGTAATGCCAAAGAAGTATATTCTCGATTCTTTGGGGTTGGTTGGTTTGTTTTTGTTTTGTTTTTGAAAGGTCTTAAATACACCAGATAGTGCTGTGCTCTGATGTGACGAGGCAGCCCTGTTCTCTTCACCGCAGGCATTCTTGCGTGCATGGGACACGACCTCCCAGGTTGGGACAAAGTGGCCATAGCTGTTACTATCAGAGTCAAGAACAACTTCAGCCAGTTCCCACAAGGTGTGCTTCCTCTGGGCCTCTCTAGAGGCACTTTCCTCAGCACAAGTCTCTACTCTTTATTATACCAATAAAGACTCACAGCCCTTGAGGCTTTTCCTTCAAAATGCGTGACTTTGAGTTTGTCCACAGGCCTGGAAGCCAGGGCCGGGACCCCATAGCGTGCACTCTCTTTCGGTGTGGGCATGCGCAGATGGCAGGAAGGCGGGATGAAGTGAGCTTCTGTGAGAACAGCTGCTCGGCCAGTTATTCAGAGCCCCTGAACCTTGACTTCTAGAACTGTGGCTTCCCAGAACTGCTATTCTTACAAAATACCTGACATTTATGGAGAACTCATACTATGCCCGGCATTTAGAGAGGCTCAATTAATCTTCACCACGTTCCTGGGGGGTAGGTTCCTAATCTCACAGATGAGAAACAGAAGCTCAGAGATGTTGAGAGAGGTGCTCAAGGTCACACAATCTAGTGGCTAGTAGAGATGGGGTTCAAATGCAAGTGGTGTGACTCCAGATCCCTTCACTGTCTTTTGAGCAGTAGTATTTACCTATTGGAATGAGAGAATATAATTAATTAATTAAGCATATGAATAAATGTTAACTGTGCCTATAAGCATTCTTTAACTCAGGACTTTTTATGAACATCATAGGAGAATTAGTTGAGAATGACTGGGGTTAACTTAAAATATCCCATAAACTATATAAAAATGTATAGTTTTTATATAGTGCGTTTTTATAAAGTGAGGTTCTTACATAAACTTGCAGTTTCTCCTCTCTAAGAAGTTGATGAAAATCTTCTCCAGGTGGGGTTAAGAGAATCATCTTTCTTCTTGTCCACTCTAAAAGTCCCCCTCCCTGTTCTCTCTCCCAAATTCCCTTACCTCATGGTCTCCTTGGCCCAAAATGATTTGGAATTGTCCAAAGTTGACTTTACGTACCAAAACATTATCATGGGTTACAACAAGGTTTGCAAAGTGCCTACCAAAGATAAACTTAGTAAATGGTTTCTTTCTTTCCGCCCTTCTCATCCCCTCCCATACAGTGTTTGCCAATCCTATAAAACTTTATTTATATCTCTGTTTCAAGAGCTGTCTTCCATCTGTTTCTGAACTATGTTCTGCCCTCTGTGGCAATGTCAAAAATATTGTATTTTGCTTCTTTGGGCATGAAGTGTGGTTCCCTGCAGAGATCTATAGCCAACATGGTTGGTGCCCCATCCATATGCTCTCAGCTTTCACCTCACTGATGACTGAGAACACTAGTCACTCTCCACATGAGGCTTTCTTCCTGGACAGGGAGCAAGCTCACAGGCTGAGCTAGAAGTCTCAGAGAACTTGAGGGAAGTGCTCAATCCATTGATAGATGGGGAACTGGTAGAAAAATATTCTAATTTCCTCATTTCTGTTTGGTCCCCAGGTATCATGACAAATGCATGTAATACTATCAAACATACCCGTAGGCAGAGCAATTCCAGTGTGCTTCTGTTCAATCATTTTGCAAAAAGGCTCAGTGGGGGCCCAGAGAAGTAAGCCAAGGTAGCCTGGTGCCAGTGTCATTAAACTATCAGATGATAAAGATTATAAACATTGATTCCATACAGTATTGGGGAGTGTATGAGAAACTGGCATTCTCATTGAAGCTTTGTTGCAGGTGGAAATGATATAATTCCTTGAAGGCAATTTGGCAGGATCTATCAAAACTTTGAGTGTGTACACATACTTTGGCCCAGAAATTCTTCTTTTAGGAATTTACTCTGCAGAAATGCTTGCATATGTATGTCTAGGAATTTTCAACACAACATATTTATAACAGCAAAAGCAATGCCCATCGAAAGGACACAAATAAATAAAGAGAAACTCCTCAAAAAATAATCTGCGCCCACTGCAAATAGCTTGTGCATAAACTATTTCTACGATGGTAATTAAAGGGAGAAGATAAACATTTATTGTGCCTTTACTGGACAAGAATATTTTATATTTCGAAGTATCCAAGTAGTTCTAAGTAATGTCAAAAAGTACCGCTTTATAGAACACTTCCAGCTGATAAGTGTAGAAGGAGTGATAGACTCCAAAAACATCTATTTTGTGATCCTTAATGAAATAATTGATTTGAGTTATGGCCATCAAGAGATGACAAAATTCTAGAAGAAAGGCCAATGGGAACTAGATATTTACAGGGTGCCAAGACTGATTACTTGTTGGTTATAAACAGAAAAGAAAAGCCTCCTACTGGAGAGAACAAGCTGTTGCCTTGACCACGCTAATGAATCATGTCGACACTAACAGTGAGATAACTAGCTATGAACCTCCTTGGGTGATGCAGTCTGGAGGACATGGTGCCACTTATAATGTAGTCTCACCAAAAATGTTGATCCTGAAAGTAATCAACTGCAGAAAGATTTTTTTTTTTTGCAATTGTAAAGAGGCAATCAGGGAAACCACAAATAGATTGTATGTTAGGAGGAGGCATTATTGTAAATTTTGTTAGGTGCCATTAGGAAAATGAGTTTGTGTGTGTGTGTGTGTGTGTGTGTGTGTGTGTGTGTGTGTGTAGAAGTGTATAGTGGAGTATTTAGGAGTGAAATGTCCTGGCATTTAGAATTTGGTTTGAATACTTCAGCAAAGATAAAAAATAGATTAAAAAAGATGAAATATGACAAATTGTTAATCACTATTAATACTCCTGACAAGGCACTCACATTAAGAGTTTATAATTGGGATGTCCAGGTAGCTCAGTTGGTTAAGTGTCCAACTCTTGATTTCGGCTCAGATCATGATCTCGGGGTTATGGGATCGATCGAGCCCCACATTGGGTTCCACACTCCCCCGAGAGGCTGTTGAAGATTCTCTCTCTCCCTCTCCCTCTGCCCCTTCCTAGCACATACTCTCTCTCTCTCAAATAAATAAATCAATCTTTAAAAAAACAGTTCATTAAAATCATTTATCTTCTGAATGTATGTTTGAAATTTTTCAAAAAATTAAAAAGGAACAACAGGTAAGAACTAAAATTTTAATACATTCCATTTTTATTCTTAAAATATATATATACAATTTTCTGTATATGGGAAAGTTTACTTTCACTCATGCATTCATTAATTAATATATTTATTCTGTGACTGGTACTGCTTATCTCGATGGGAACATAATCCAAACTTTTATGGAGCTGATATTACAGCAAAAGAAGCAAACATTAAACTAATTATGAAAATAATTACTTAACTGAAGCTGGAATGAGACCTTAAACAAGTCCAGGCTATGAGCAGAGCATCTAACATCAGGAGATCTGGCCTCATCTGGGGAAGTGGTAGTTAAGCCAAATACAAGACAAATGTATTTTTCCCAAGTGCAATAGAACCTTAAGAATTCATGAACAGCACTGGCTAAATTATTGGCAGCAAGAAAGGACTTAAAGATTAGGGGCTGGAGTCAGCTTCCAGATGGGTCCAGAGTTGAGTCAGGTGTGAATAGTGGCCAAAGGCCCAGTCTCCCTAGGGACCCACACAGAGGCCTTATCCTGCATTAATCTAGCAGGAAAACTGGCTCCTACCAAGCCTGACCAGAGGTGGGGAGGAAAGGGGAGAAGCTGGTTAGGGACTTCCTGCTTGGAATCACTGGAGCTGCATTTGCAGATGGAGAGAACTGAGGGACCAGCTGGGGAAAGCTGGGGAAGAGAAAGACTAGGGAAATTGGGCAGGACTCACCCAAATATACATAAACTTGGATGAAAGGTCAGACTCCAGTTTATTTACAAACACCAGTGCATTACTTGAATTCCCCAAAGTGATACTCCAGGAGTATTAACTATTAACTAGAAGTCCCTCTAGATTGCAAGCTTCTCTCAGAACAGTAATAAACCACCGTGTCTCTTCTGTACAAAGGAAGAGATTAGATTGTGTCTTAGATTCGGCTAAGTAAATGTACCCTTCTTGGAACAGCCAAGGTAAAGATTGTTTTTCTGTTTCCTTGCCCTTTAAGATGGAACAAATTTGGTGAGTCTAAAAGAGGCTATACCTATCACTTCATCCTTTTTTAAAAATTATGAAATATTATTCATAAGAAGTTCAGAGAGTAATATACAATATCTGACCACTCGGAATAATTTAAATTTAATATATGATTAATATATTTGTTATTTAAGAATAAAACATTATGGGGGCACCTGGGTGGTTCAGTCGGTTAAGTGTCTGCCTTCGGCTCAGGTCATGACCCCAGGATGCTGCTCAGCCAGGAGCCTGCTTCTCCCTCTCTTGCTCCCCCTGCTTGTGCTCTCTCTCTGTCAAATAAATTAAATAAATAAATAAAATCAATCTTTTAAAAAAAAGAAAGAATAAAATTTGAGGCATACAGTTTAAGTCTCCTATAAATTCTTCCCCAAACCTCTTCTCCTTCCCTCCTAGAGATAAACTTTTCCTGAATTGATCTGTCACCAATCTTCATATATGTATTATTTTATTATATAAATATTACTATAAATTTATAAAAATAAAACATAATATACATATTATATACTATAAATGTAGAATATATATGACTCATGTGAAAAATATATGAATATATATATGAAAAGTATGCACCCACAAATAACATATAGTATGGTTTTGTGCATCTTTAATCAATTTTTACAATAAATTACCCAGTTCTTATCATAGCATAAAGTATCAGTCTGCAACTTCTTTTTGTCACTTAATATTGTTTTCTACAGGGCGCCTGGGTGGTTCATGCCTTCAGCTCAGGTCATGATCCTGGAGTCCCGGGATAGAGTCCCGCATCCGACTCCCTGCTCAGCGGGGAGTTGGCTTCTCCCTCTGACCCTCCCTCTTCTCGTGCTCTCTCTCTCTCATTCTCTCTCAAATAAATAAATAAAATCTTTTAAAAAAATATTGTTTTCCAAGATTTATAAATATAAATCTAGTTTATTCAGTTTAACTATTGGGTGTGTTCCACACAAGAATATACTACAATAAGTTCATTTCTCCCACTGGTGGGTGTTTTAAAATTACAAACTTCCAAGCATTACAGATCATGCTGCTTTACTTTAGGCATACAGTGCAAGGGTTTCTCTAAGATTTATATCAATTTCTGTGGTTCTATATTTTAATCCAAATATAACTCTAGCATCCTTTGTTGCACAGTCGATCTTCAAACTGCTTTGACTTGGGGGTAACAAAGGGATTCACAGCACCAAGGATTGTTGATGGGAGATAGCGTCTTATGGAATAACTAATATACATTTATTTGTGGGACATCTATGCATTTAATTTATTTAATTATTATAATTTTGTTAATTGGTTAATGAGTAAGCATATGGGTTTGTGTATTAAACTTGTGTATTTACTTTATTTTACTTACTTATTTACTTTAAATAACTTTAATTGTAAGTTTCTATTTTGTTGGTATATACTTCCTTCATCCTAGGTTATCCAATAAAACAAAGCAAATCTTAGTTCCTTTGGAGAAATCTGGGAATCACATCTTCTTTGTATCTTTCATAACCCACAGACTGTTTTCCTATTAAGCTACATATAAATTAATCTGTTTTCTTTTATTAATAAGAACTGTTTGATCCACGGCCGCGGAGAGACGAAATAAAGCGGCGGAAGCACGAAAAAAAAAAAAAAAAAAAAAAAGAACTGTTTGATCCGAGTTTGGGATCTTTAGGAGATAGCTCTGTTATCACACTGTGTTTATCACATTTCTGCTGTAAATCAAGAATTTTTAATATATTAGCTATCCTAAGATTTAGGAAACCTTCTTCAGTAACACTACTAGTCTAGAATTCCATTGAGCTCACCTGTAAAACCTAAGTTTTTGAATTAATATATGATTTTAACTATTAACATATTAAAACATACCACTTTAAATATTTATATGTATAATTCATTTATTACCTAGAAAGATATGAGAAAAAATAAAATAATCAAATGTTAGGAGCAAAGTAACTCGATCACTAGTGCAAATTGTGCATCGATGAAAGGCTTTCTAACGAGTTCATAGCTAGATTTTTTTTCCTTTTTGTCATTGTCTTGTTTTCCATCTACAATGAAAATAATGCAATGACTCTTCCACTCACATTTGCTTGGGAAAGATGTGAGAGCTAAAATGTAACTTTAATCATACTCAATTGTCACTTTTATTTAATTCACTTCATTCAATTAGTTAAGAAAAGCCAGTTTATCCCAACTCTTTTGATAGTATTATTTGGCAAAAAAAAAAAAAAAAATGTCCCAGACCAATGGCAGGAATTGGAGAGTCTGTTTTCCATCCCTGATTCATAGATATCTTCTAAACTTTGGATGACCTGGTATCATTCCAAAATGGGTCAGAAACCCTGGATTCTCCTGCATTTAGAGTTGTACTGTTGAAGCTGGACCAAAAGGAAGCAGCCCACAATGTATATATCAGCACCAATAACTATGACATTGAACAAGCCAGTTCTGAGGCCGTCATGGAACAAGATAAGGAAAATGTACTCAGCCCTATGGATACTTCTAGTGTCTGTGCAGACAATATATTCACTTTGTACATTTCAAAAACACAGGGGTGCAGCTCCATAAACAATCAGAAAGACCAGGTGTTCATACCTCAATCTCACCAGATAGAAAGAAAATTTATTTTGTATGTTTTTTTGTATGGTTGTAGGCATTTGTATGGTTTATTTGTATGTTTTTAGGCATTCCTTAATGATGCTATTTCTGTGTGGTCAGTTTTGAGGGGCAATGTTGCATGGGGGAGAAAATTTTGTTGCTAATTTGCACTTAGGCTGAATCCACCAGTTGAGAGCCAGTGACTTGAGCAAATTCTGAGGTAAAAGGTTTCTCTCCCATCGTCACCATATATAGGGCAGTCTTCAAGACTGAAGTCCAGAACCAATAATAGCTAACCGCGTTTAGCGCTTCCTTGTGTGCCAGGCACTGTTTTGTGTGCTTTCATGCATGTTCACCAAATCCTCACATAACCACATGGGATAGATACCATTGTTACCCCCATTTCACAGATGAGGATATTGAGACAGAGATTAAGTAACTTGCACAAGTTACACGGCTTCAGAGCTTGTGGCACTAGCCCTCACCAGGTATTTTCCACAGCTCCAGTGGGGCCAGTCAGATACACACGGGCTGTGGTCTCAAGACCTCAGGAAACTGAATCTCTTCTGGAGACATGCAGGCTTTGGAGTCCCACGGCTAGACCCAAAACACAGAGGGAAAGACAAAGATAACCAAAGTTGAACTTGCCATTCACTCTGAAGTGGCATCAAAATGTCCCAGAGACTCCCAAAATCAAAGCCAGTTTGGAATCAGATCACGCTTCCTAGGTTTATCTCCAGGCTGGAATTTCATAAACCTAGTAATGATTCTTCAGATCCTGAAAACTTAACTATTAAAAAGTAAGAGGAGACATTTAGGTCAAATAAATTTGAAAAAAAAAAAGAGCAATATTCTACCGAAATTCACAATGAATCATGGTATCTTTGAGCCTATTTTTATTTTACTTTATTTTATTTTTTTTAAGATTTTATTTATTTATTTGACAGACAGAGATCACAAGTAGGCAGAGAGAGGAGGAAGCAGGCTCCCTGCTGAGCAGAGAGCCCGATGCGGGGCTCAATGCCAGGACCCTGGGATCATGACCAGAGCCGAAGGCAGAGGCTTTAGCCCACTGAGCCACCCAGGCGCCCCTTTTATTTCCTTTTGAAATTCTTTTCAGGAATAGCTCCCTTTATTAAAGAAAGATATCTGCCATGCTTTATCTCTTAAGGAATCTATAAACAGAATAAAAGAGCATAAGCTGAAGGATTAACTAGTGATCACTCGCTATTCTAAAGTCCAAAAATATTAAAGATTTGTAGAAATCTTACAATAAAGAAACATGTTCATCTTTGCTTAAGCAAACATTTCCCAAACCTGTACTCCTTAACATTTACATGGAACATCATTTGAGACTAGCGTTCCAGAATGAAGTTGAGCAGTGGCATCTTGAGATAGACGCTATCTGGCCTACCAGGTCTTAAAAACATTCCACAAGATCTATTGTAGCCCCTGCATCACGCCTCCTCCCTGCCTGGCCTCAGGAAGGACTTCTCCTCTGAGAACTTTGGTAAGGCCTGTGTTCCAAAGTTGACACTCCAAACTCCCAGGCCTAGGATTAACTTCCTAAGTCCCCTTGGACTTTTCTATCAACAGCCTGATGTGTGGCCCTGAGCAACTTGAAAATCAGCTGTTCACTTCTGATCCCAAAATCAGGGAGTAAGACATTTTGTTTGGATTTTCCAAAGATCTTGGCAGCTTTCCATAAAAGTGGTTCTTCAATAAGCAATGAATCATAAACATCCATTATGGACAGGAGCAACTGGGTAATAATAGAACAGACTCATGATGTCCTTATGGCCTTTCCTCCAAAGGGGAGCTCAATTGAATTAAGTCTGTTCCCACAGTATATTACTCAATATTTCTTAAGGATATGAGAAACCTGGAAATTACAAGGCAAACCACGAACGAATTGCTGTTCGGTCAAGCCACACAACTAATAGAAAGTTAAATTCCTCTGTGACCAAATATAGTGTCTAGCTCCCAGTCTACCAGAGAACAACAAGCCAGGAAGCGAGCACTTTACAGGTATCAGCCTTCCTCCCAACCAAGGATCTTAGAACATTTTAAAAACATATTCCTCTTAACGGAGCAGAACAGTACATAGGCTGGTGAAGTTTTATGACATCCCATCATCCTCTTCTTTTTCAGTTGCTAGGGAAGGTGGGAATCAGGACCGACTTTTTTCTTTAAACCACTTAATTGAAGTATGATTAGCATACAAATGGATGTACACAAAAATTTTCTCCTGCCCTCTTTGTTGTCGCTGTTGCTGTTACTATTGTGTGTGTGTGTGTGTGATAAAAACAGTTCATGTAAGATCTACCTTCTTAGCAAATGTTTAAGTATACAATACAGTATTGTTAACTTCAGTCATTATGCTGTACTGTAGATTTTTATCTACAGTAAAGCAAAGATATTTATCTTGCATAAATTTAGACCTTTTGACTAATACCTCCCTCTGTCTCCCCTTCCTGCAGCCACCCCCAGCAAATGCCATTTCACTCTCTCAAACAAGTCTGAGTTTGACTGTTTTAGATTCCTCATGTAAGAGGTATCATGTAACATTTGTCCTTTTGTGTCTGATTTAATTCACTTAGCATAATGTCCTTTAAGTTCATTCATATTGTCACAAATGGCACGGTCTCCTTCTTTCAAAAAGCTAAATCATATTCCACTGTATGTATATAACACATTTTTTTAAAATTTTTTTTTAAAAATTTTATTTATCTGTCAGTGAGAGAGAGAGAAGGCACAAGCTAGGACAATGGCAGGCAGAGAGAGAAGCCAGTTCCCCACTGAGCAGAGAACTTGACAGAGGATTCAATCCTAGGACCATTGGATCACGATCTGAGCCAAAGGCAGATGCTTAGCAAACTGAGCAACCCAGACATTCCTATACCACATTTTCTTTCTCCATGCATCTATCAGTAGATAGCAAGATATAAACTAGGCTTTTAGCTAGAAAATGAAGTAATAATAGAAAGGAATTGACTCAGGAATTCTGAGACAATGTGGACTAGCCAAACATGATAGCAGAGTCCACAGGGAAACTACCACTAGAGCAAAGTCTTGAAATCAAGAAACTCTAAATGATACTAGATACCCTAGTGCTCAGTTCTGTCAAGCACAAGTAGCAGGGACTCTAAGAAGCAATGGTGGCAAGGCCACTTCCAGGAGCTGCTATGTTGGCCAAGTCCATCTGCAAGGTAATCAGGCTCCCTGGGCTCTTCATAAACACATGGCATTGAATGGGTACACACAGAGTAGGGAAAAGGAAGGCAGATTTCCATGCTTAGTGGGTTCTCTAAATGTTATACCCACAGGATCAACGAAAGGGACAAACGCTCTATGTGCACAATTTTATTTAATGGTCACAACAACTGTATGAGTTTGGCACCATGTCTTCCCATTTTTCAGGAAACCAAGTGTTAGTGAGGTGTATTAATTGTTCAAGTGAGCTGGAATCAGGACCCAGTCCCCCACACCCCTAAGCACTCTGACAGTGTGTGTTAACATTCAGTAGACATGTGCTGGGCACTGTATCAGATCTATGTAGTTTAGAAACATGAATCAGACACAGTTCCTGTGCTCGAGGAGTTTATGAGTTATTAAGATAAATAGAATCACGCCAAATAGGTATAATACAAAGCAGAATTAAGTGCCATAAGAAATACACACAACTATAGCAATGGGAGACAATATAATTAGTAGAAGTCCTTGTGACAGAGAAGGAAAGCACAAGATGGACACCAGGAATGCTAATTAATTCAGGGCTGCTGGGGAGGAGAAGGTTTGAAAGGAGGTAGGGGGAGGTATAGTCAGAATGAGTCAGAAAGGTGGTTTGGGGTAGGTAATGAGGAATTTTTAGCCCGGACTTGATTGTATACAGTGCATAGAACAATGGATGTTTTCAAGCAGGAGAGTGCTGTAGAAAAGGAAAGAAAGAAGTGGTCTGCAGTGAGGACTGAAAGTAGATCAGCTTGAGTGAGAAAGGACATTGAGGAGGTCAGAAACTATGGAGGCTGAGAACTCCACCCAGGAGGTATTTAGAGAATATTTTCTCTTAGAAGAAGGAAGGAGAAGAAACAGACAATACTATGTCTGAGATGTCAAAGGAGGAGAAATTTCAAGAAAAGTGGAAATTTTGCATAGAGAATTAATTTGTTATAATTATTCCATTAAAATTTATCGAGTGCTTTGGACCTGCTAAACACAGACCAGAACCACCAGCAAGAGAGTCTACTCTGGGAGAAGCTTACATTCCAGTAAAAGGAAGCCAAGTCAACAAATTAAACAAGATAGTTATGCATTGTCACAAGCACCATAAAGAAATAAATAGGATGAAGCAAGAAAGTGCAGGTAGGAAGAGGGAGAAATCTTTATAGGGCTTCCAGGTGAGACCTCTTAAAGAAGTGACATTTGAACTGAGGGTGACCAGCTATTGTGCCTTGACCTTAGGTTGGTGACCAAGAAGATAAGGAAAGGGCCAGATCTGGAGCTAAAATCAACAGAATTTGCTGAAAGATTAGCTATGTGAAATGAAAGAAAGGGAGAATCAAAGATGATGGGACGCTTGGGTGGCTCAGTGGGTTAAGTGTCTGCCTTCGGCTCAGGTCATGATCCCAGGGTCCTGGGATCAAGTTCTGCATCAGGCTCCTTGCTCAGCAGGGAAACTGCTTCTCTCGCTGCCTCTGCCTGCCTCTCTGCCTGCTTGTGTGTACTCGCTTGCTCTCTCTCTCTTTCTAGCAAATAAATAAAATCTTCAAAAAAAAAAAAAAAAGATGACTCTTGGCTTTTCTGCTTGAGTAATCAGGTGAATACTGGTGCCATTTATTTTGATATAAAAGAATGGGAAACAGATACATCCAAGGGAGAAGGAGCTCCATTTTTGGATATATGAAGTTAAAGATACCTACATGAATGGTATTTGGATTCCCAGATCATGGATTTGGGCAATAAGGAGGCCATTGGTTTCTAGTCAGAGAGGTGGTCCATGGTAGTTCTGGGGTAATATCCTTAGAGCCACCTCCCTTCTAGCTCCAACAGAAAGTCTCTGTGAAGGATATAACTGATGTCACTTGGGCCCAGTGCTCAAGTGAAAATAGACTCCTAAGACTAGATCCTACCTATTACCTTCCCATTTGTGTGACTGGTAGATAGTGGGGGGCAAAGAAAATATACAGGGTCCATTACCAGAAAAAAAGGCAGAAGGGTATGCCATACAGACAATGAAAATAACTACCAAAGGCAGAAGAGTTGGCCCCACTTTTACCCACATGGCAACTTTTTTTTCTGATAGCTTCTCTATTAAAACATTATCATAATCTAAATTTTGCTTCATTAGAGACAAAAGCTACACTGCAAAATGGTAGCTGTATATAGCCATCTTTGCCAAAACAGACTGATTTTGATGACAGAGCCACTTGGCCGTCCCTAAGTGAATTCTATTCAGAGGCAGGAAAGCTGGCTACTTGATCTAACTGTTCATTCATTTCCTCATTAAGCAAGTATATCTTAGGTACTGAATATATGCCAGGAAATGTGGGGGTATAAACAGATACATAAGACAAAAACTTTAACCCTTGTGGGGAAGACTAGACATGAAGAAAAACAGTCAAACAGAAAAGAATGGGTTAAGTGCCATTTGAAACAAAGTCATCTCTGGAAACCTGGCTATGGTAACTTAAGGGGTGGGTGGTAGTACACTTATGTAGAGGCAAAGAAAGATGAAAGAAGAGGTTCTGCCAAATTGTGGAGAAAGGAAGGATTATAGATTGGTCAAAATATCTGCTGAACTGAATTCTAAATTTCTATTACAAAGCAATAGAATTGGGGCTTGAAAGGTAGCTTGGGCCTAGATGATAGGCTCTGAATGCCTGACTGGGAGCCCTGGGTTTGACAGAACTCCTCTCAGTGTTTGAGTGGAGGAATGACAGGATCCAAGCAGTGTCTTAGGAAGGTTGGCTTGGGGTTGAGTTGGGGAAGCAGGGAGGTGTCAGGAGGTCACCATAATCTCCATGCCTGAGTGATAGAGTCAAGCTAGGGAGATGGTAGCACCAGAAAAGAAAAGATGGGTGGAAGAGAGCTGAAGAAATATTTGGTCAGACTGGGGAACAGTAGGGAGGGAAGAATCTCAGAGAGGAAGGAAAAGAGAAAGTAGTCCCAAGTGACTGATGTTTTGAGCTTGGAAAGGAAAAATGTGGTTTTGCTACAGAAACAGGAAGGTCTGGAGGTTTGGGGAAGACATGGCTAGTTGACCTTAGACATAATTTATTAGGCCCAAGTCACCGGGAGGACAGCCTGGAGGAGATTTTCAGCAGTGCTGGGCATGTAGAATTGGAACCAGAAAAGCCATCAGCCTGGAGGCAAATCCTTGGATGGCATTAGGGGCAGATGTGATAGCAGAAGGGATCTCTGGGCAGAAATTGTCAGGGAAGAGCTGAGGTCAGAACCTTGGGAAGTACATTTAGGAATCAGGTAGAGACACGAGTCGAGTGGAGTCCAAGGAGAGGCCAGAGAATCAAAGGGAAAATGTGGTTGTGACGGAAGAATGACCAGCCTTGTCTTTCATATGGATTAACCTGATGCCAGAGAGAGTTACCTTCTGGCAAATTGAAGACACATCCTTTATCCTTCTGCCGCTCAGGGGGCCCATCCTGAGGCGGATTAGAGGGTTAGAGGTTTGTGGACAGAATGTGCTACCAGTTAAGGGAGACTTGGCCCTCTGGTTTGGCGGCGCCTCTGTCAGGGGAGTTAGAACAACAAAGAAGGCAGCCTTGACCCCACAGGCCTGGTCTGGACTGTGGTGGGGCTCCCTTCCCAACTTGACTCAGCCGCAGAGTAGGAGCTGGAGGAAGTGGAGCCTGCGAACTTGAGATTCAAAGAAAGGAAGTTCTCCTAGAGGCAGATTGGAGGGGCGGGTTACTTCGGGGAAAGGAGGATTTGGGGTAGGGGAATTAGAAGACTACCTAGAGGCTATTTTCTTCTCTCTCTCACTAGGACAAGGGAAAGAGTGGAAAATGAAAATTAAAAGGGGAACTAAGATTTGAAAACAATGATGTCAGATATTTAGTAAATTCCATTTCCTGATTCAGAAACTTGCATGACACATTATATGTGAAATGCCTCCTTTTAAAAGTACCTGAAAGTCACTTATTTCTAAGAAAATGATGCACCGTGAACCTAGAAAGTGTGGAAACACACAAAAAAAGTGCAAAGAAAAAACCCAGTTAGCTCTAGCCCTTAATCCAAAGAAACTTCTTTTAAATGTTTAAATGTTGGTGTGTGAAATCTCATATGGAATTGGACAACTAGGCAATTTCCAATCTTTTACTATTATAAACTATATTACAATGAATACCCTTATACATTCATTTTTAAATACTTGCTCCAATATTTTCTTACCATAAATCCCTTTAAGTGGGCTTGCTCGGTAAAAGGAGAGGCACATTTTTAAAAGCTCTTGATAAATACTAATAAGTTACTGTTCGAATAATTCTACAGTTTGACCCCCCACCAGCATTGTAACCTATTTCCCCTCATGTTCTTTTGTATTAATTTATATTTCACTAAATACATTGCTGGGTTGAATTTTTTCCCAATACTATTGACCATTTGTATCTCTTCTTTTTTAAGTTGTTTATATATGCCTTTTGGGTATGTTCATCCTTGTTTTTATTCTGTAAGAGTTTTTTAAGGATTTTATTTATTTATTTGACAGACAGAGATGACAAGTTGGCACAGAGAGAGGAAGGGAAGCAGGCTCCCTGCTGAGCAGAGAGCCCAGTGCAGGGCTTGATCCCAGGACCCTGGGATCATGACCTGAGCCAAAGACAGAGGCTTTAACCCACTGAGCCACCCAGGTGCCCCCAGTTTTTTATTTAGTAAAGGATATTCATTCTTTATCCATCATATACATTGCAAATGTTCTCTTCACAATTTTCTATCTTCTGGTGTTTGGGTTAATTTTAAGTTTTTTAAATGTATAGAAACATTTACAGTTTTTAAATGTATGTAGTCAAATATGTTGCTATTTATGGTTTCTGCTGTGCATGTTATGGGAAAGTCTTCCCCACCACAAGAATAAGAAATATTCATCTATATTTTCTTACAGTTTTTAGTTATATATATGTATATATGTGTATTAGTTATATATGTATGTATATGTGCATGTTTTAATTATAACATTTTGACACATGCAGATTTTTTTTATTCTGTATTTTTGTATATGAATAGTTAATCAGTTATCCTAGAATAACATTTCACGAACTTTGTTCTGAGGACTTCTGTCCAGGGAGATGCAAATCGGTGCTGTGAAAAATGGGTCCTAAGATCGATTAAGTTTGGACTAAATCGCATACTATAATGCCTCTTTTAAGAATTGATAATAAACTCCCTCTCCCTTGACCCTTGTCTCTGCTTGCACTCTCTCTAAATATATAATAAATAAGTAAATCTTTAAAAAGGGAGAATTGATAACAACACTAGCAATCTAATAAGGAAACCTGATTAACTTCAACTCTATGCTTTATAAATGTATTTGAACACTCTGCATCTCAACTATTAAATTCAAACAAGTGTTCATTGCATGTCTGCTATTTTTAAAAATATAGAATTATAGGGATTTAAAGGTGAGCAAGATAGAATCCTTAGCCTCAAAAAGCTTAAAACCAAAGGGGAATTACAGTCTAACAGGGGACAGCTTTAGAGGGTAGAATATGATACTTCCTGCTAGAAGTGGCCAAAATCTTTAGGGCTCATCAACTGAGTAAGTATGGCATAGGGGAAGAAAAGGTCAGAAAGAGTCCCAGTGGCTGACAGAGGATTCCTGTTGAGTCTAGACTAGCTCAGCTTGGACTGACAGTAGCATATCCAACTGGGGACAACGAAAAATATAGAATAAGAGTTTAGATGAAGAGCTCAGAAATATAGATATGGAAGACAGCAGCAAGAGAAGCTCTAGAAAGCCCTTAGGGTAGATTAATACTATATGATAGAAAAGCTGAGAGCCACAGCATGAGATCTGGGTGTGGCTACATTTAGGGAGCATCAGGAAGAGCTCAGGAAAGCAAAAGATGATGGCATCAGAGAGGAAGAAGGAGAGTCCTGAATAAATTTAGTAGTCTTTGGGATAGGTTTGTTTTGCAGGATCGTTCTGAAATATTTTATTAAAAATGAATTGGTAATTTCCTGGATGGAAAGCTTGGGACAGAGGGTCAAGTGGTGTGCTCAGGGGACCATCATGAATCAGCAGCTACACATCAGTCCACCACAAATGAAATGCAACTGGAAATGCAAAAGCTGAGAAAGGCATGAAAACTGAAATTCTACAAATTACATATCATATCAGAAAAACATCCTTTAAAAATGCAGAGTTAAAAAAATGCAAAGAGTTTAAATTACATGACTGTAATTTCAAAATCACTGTGCTTACATATAAAAATTGTTCTTTCTGCTTTGGGAAAGGAGAAGGAAATCTAGTGGCAGAAAGAATGGTAGTGGCGGTAGTGGGTATTCAGTGAACTGGGGCAATCTGAGGTTAACGGTCAACTCTCCAGTTTTGAAGGGTGGTCAGTTTTGAAGGGTGGTCAGAAGAGTTTACCAATAACAAGTAAAACCACAAGAACCTCCAGAAAGAGTCAACAGAATCCCAGAATGTTAGGGTTTGTAAGAAATGTTTGGTAAACCATAGACAGAGGTGCCCCAGATTCTGATGTGGGAATCGAACATTCCAAATTGGGTCACAGATGAAAATCCCTTCTGCCTAAAACTGTTCTTATGGCTTCCATAAGGGCATCCTCTCTGGTGTGCCTTTTTTGTCTCTGGTTACTTGTTCTTTGACTTCTGTTTTTCATCCATTTCTTTAAATTCCATGTTCATGAACTTGATTCCCCGATTCCAAGTCTCACCTCTTCTATCTTTACAGTCAGTGGCTTAAAATCTTTTCTAAAGATATTTTCATCTTATCTCCATTCATTGTCTCTTCTTTGCCCATGAACAAAACCAACCTTCTCAGCCGTCTCCTCCCAGCTATCACCGTCTGTGGAAGTATTTCCTGAGAGTGTGGGAGCTCGGGCATGGCCAGGATCTGGGAGTGATGCTGGTGTTGGCAGAAGTTATGGGGGTAGCACCTCAGTAAAGCCACCATGTCCAGGGTCTCACCCTCACTCAGCCTCCCTTGCCCAGGGGCTGGATGATTATTAGTGCCTCCAAAGATGATCTTCCATAGGTCATCATTTTAATTTTTGAAATGGGCTTCTCAATACCTCCCAAGGAATAGTTAACATGATAATTAACATTGCTTACTGTGTACTAGCTACTGCTGTAAAAACTTGATATACATTCATGGAGTGAATCATTATTAACTCCTCTTTAGAGATGGGGAAACTAAGGTGAAAGGCATTAAACAACTTGCCCAGCTGGTGAGTGGAAGAGCCAGGATTCAGCCCAAGCTATCTAACTCCTGACATAGTGTAAAGCAAGCCTGGGCAGAGAGAGAGGAATACAGTATTCAGAACACATAGATGGTTCTGACAGGTGCTAAGAGATGGAGTTGGGTGTAAGGCAAAAGGGACAGATACAGTGAGGCAGATTTGGGCAGGAAAGCAAGGACTCCCCTCTGCTAGAAAATGACTTGAAACTTTGACCCAATCTATCTGCCAACTAGTTCCCTCTCCTCTCCCTTACATGTCGCTCCTGTTTCCTGCTAGTCCCCTCCTGGAAAGCCCTTTCTGTCCAATTTCCCTGTCCATACTCTGTTCAGCCCAGGAAAACCCCCCTCTGTCTTCATTACATTCACTTTCCATGAGCATCCACCATCCTTAATGGGTTTCATGACTCACTTAAATACATAACCTCACCCAGTTTTATATTGTTACTTAGCAGTTTCATATGTTTCCAGCATATTCCTCCAAATCAGTGAAGTCTCCTCAAACTCAGGGACCATGTCTTAGCATGGTCCTTCATGAGTGCCCCTTCCCATCCTCCACCATCCCCTCACAAGGCTGGGCACATAAAAGGCATTCAATGAATACTTGTTTACTGTGGGAAACCTTCTAAGTGACCTTTGAATGAGTAAGTTCTCAATCTTTAACTTTCTATTTGTATGTGGCACGCAACAGAGACCCATTGTTTGAAATTACGTCCAGAACTTCTGTTTATTAAGTATGGTTTGAGTTATTTCATGCAGACAAAAAAAAAAAAAATAGAGAGAGGGAGAGAAAGACTGCTTGCTTCCAGAAAACATTTTTTATAACATTATTATTGGCGACTCATGCTGACATGGAACTACTTCTTTATTTTGGCTGAACTTTGAACACAGATTCACATAGTCCAAGTTTCTCTTGGAGTCAACTTTACTTTCATGCAAACTTCCGTAGATTACCAGCTACATCTTTCAATGCGAAGCAGAAATGGTCATGTGTGCAGAAAATTCATCTAACTGAAAGTCCAAAGTCTGTGTTTATTTTACTGTTTCTAGTTAAAATGTGCAAGTCTAGAATTTCCAAATGTTCACCATATGTGTAAGCCCAAGAAAATCAAATAATTTTCAATTATAATTGGGTAATAATACAGTCTACCTCCTGTCTTACTATTTGGGCTTGCAGTGGGAGCAGTAGCAGACAGATATCGGTTCTCATTACTCATTTCCCAGGTCAGCACCACTCCAGGATTCATAGCACACAACACCCAGAATTCTGCAAATGCCAGTAATTGTCCCAACTTCCCAATGTCTTTGAAACATCCATCAGGGAGGTTCCTTTTCTGAATGATAATAAATTCTCATTCTTTAATCTTGTAAAGTTATTCAGCTCTCTTGCATTTAAATCCAGTCTTCCAAATAAATAAATAAATAAATAAATAATTCTGTTTTCTAACTGAATTTCAAACTGTAAGTAAATAAAGTATTTGTAACATTCCATTGGGCCATCTACAATACTTGATTCTAATGCTTTGAAACCAAAACAATTTAATGGACTCACGAACAAGTCAGCAAAAGCTTTGGTGGTTTTTTCCATCAGAGATTGCAGGTGTTTTTTCGATATTCTGTAGTCGGAGAATGTGACCATGCTTTATAAATTTTATGTATAAATATTTATCCTATATTTAGTCAGAAGGTTACCTAGACTAAAAGAAATGGTTACTAGAAAGCTAGAAGGTACTTCTGTATGTGTTTGATTTTTAAAATATGTTTTTTGAATTATTGAACTATTCACTAATTTTTGGACATTTTATAAAAAGCATCTTTACTGATAACATGTAGGGTTTACAGATGTGTTGTTACTTCCACCCGTGTCTGATAGCTAGCAGTGATCGCAAAGTCTATTCACATAAAGAAGCTAGGACCTACTGATCCCTGCTGTCCAACTCTTTAATGTACCCTGGGTTCCTCCACCTTCTCAGGGTACCTGGAGGGCCGGGACTCTATTCCATGCTGTGTATACCAGCCAGCTGGCTTGGTCCTACTCTCCACCTCTCTCTTTTCTTTTTTTCTTTCTCTGCCCCCCTCTCCTCCTTTCTGTCCTCCCCTCCCCACCCTCCCTTCCCTTTCCTCTTTTTTCCCTTCCCTTACCTCCTCTTTCTTTCTCTTCCTTCTTTATTTCATTCACCAAATATTTATTAACAATGTTTTTTATTATTTACGTGGCCCTGTGTCAAGCAATGGGGACACTGGGTTAGAGTTTATGGTTGAGTAGAGAGGTGAATATTAATAGAATGGTCACAAATTGTGATGAGTTCTATGAAGGTGAAGAACAAAGAGATATGATAGCAGGTTCCAGAGACCGGGTCAGATCTGGAGTGTTGGGAATACAGGCCTGCTTTTACACTTAAATCTCAGAGGTAAGTTGAATTTATTAATTTATTCCCCTTTTCTTTTCTCTGTTTTATTAGTGAAATGCCAGCTGATGCCAGCTGGTGGCACCTAGAGCCTAATGTAATGTGTGTGTGTGTGTGTGTGTGTGTGTGTGTGTGTTTAACCTTCTCTCTTGCTATGCTAGAATTTGCCCAATAATCATTAAATATATCCTGAAATTAGGTTTGGATATGTCTTTAATATTTAACAAGTGTAAAGTTGGTATCAGTGCCAAACTGATCTTGCTTCTCCCCATAGACTATGGCCCCATGGACATATGGCCCCCTCTGCCTTTTTCCCCTTCTAGTTACCTCAAATTGTACACCTCCTTGGTTCCCACCACCTAGTTTGGGGCTGGCCTCATTTGCCACACCCCAGGCTGGACTTGACCTCTGTAGGTTTCCTGACCTGTTTCTTCTTCCTGTTAATTCTTCCCCAAGCATCTCCTTAGTGAAACACATCAAAAATTTTACTCACTAAAGAAAGTTTCCATTATTGGCAATATACTTACTCTATTCTAAGGCAAAAAAAAGTATATTTTATTCACATTTTTAATAGCAAGAGGTGACTCAAATCAGTTTTATTTGATAAAGCTTAATTATGGCAAAGGTGTGGGAAAATAGAAATTCTAATCCAACCTTACTGACACTGTATAATTTGGGAGATTTACTGCCAGTATCTACCAAAAATTTCAAATATACATGCTCCTTGATCCAGCATATCCTCTTCTAGGACATACTTCTACAAGCTGTGCAAAAATGTATGTTGGAGAACATTCGTTGCTTCTATTATAATAAAAATTTTAAACAACCAAAAGGGAATTGGAGAAACAAACAACGGTTCGATCGTACACAGGGATACTTGCTGCCAATTTAATCAATGAGGTAAATCAGCTTGGGCTGACATGGAAAGGTGTTCACAATATATTGCTAAGTGGAAAAAGTCAAGGTATAGAACAATGTAGTACTATGATCCCACTTCTAAAAAAATAATCATACATAGCAATTCTGAAATAACATATGAATAGCAATCACCTCTGGTGGTGGGCTATCTGGGAACATTCATTTACTGCATCACCTCTGGGATGCTCGAGCTCTAACAGCCAGCATGTCTTATTTTGTTAAATAAGGAATCATGGCTTTAAAGTATTTTTATATCTTAATTTACGGTGGAGTTTTCCTCTTCCTAGTCCCTTCTCTTTATTTGAGCAGTTTCTGTCCATTTTCTCAAGGAATGTAACAGAACATAAAAATAGCCTTTCCAGTCTTTCTGACTTTTGTGTTCCAAAAGCATAAGCCCTTAGGGGAAGGGAATTTATTATGTGCGTAAACAAAATGTTTTATTCAGCCACCAGGGGAAGACAGAGTGTCCTCCAGACTAGCAAGAGACATTACCTGACTGAAGTGATGAGGGAAAGAGAGAGTGAGAGGCGGTCATTGGGAGGAGGAGATCTTTTGAGTTACTAGAGCAGAAATAACCCACACGGTGTTCTTAGTAGCTGGTGAGTAGAGCAAGGAACAGGTGTGGGAATAGGTAAGATTCCAGAAAATAAATGTCAGTATCTAAGCCAGGAGTTACATTACAAGGAAGACACCATCAGGTGTCATGGAGGAAAATGGCCCACCTTGCAGGGCAGCTTTCCTCAGAGTCTGCCTGCTGCTGTCCAACAGAGGGAGGGGGGGGAGCATTG
Organism: Enhydra lutris kenyoni; assembly: GCF_002288905.1. Taxonomy (NCBI): domain Eukaryota; kingdom Metazoa; phylum Chordata; class Mammalia; order Carnivora; family Mustelidae; genus Enhydra; species Enhydra lutris. The sequence continues at coordinate 49,416,086 of NW_019154088.1, forward strand.
CCAGACCCTCCAATTTTTCAAATCCAAAGTTTACATTATAAACTCTTAGATTTTCACTGGGTCCATTCCACAGGTCAAATTAAATGTACCTGTCTTAGTCCACGAGGGCCACTATAACAAAAATGCCATAGACTGGGTGGCTTGTGAACAACCTAAATTTCTCTCAGGTCTAGAGGCTGGGAAGTCTGAGATCAAGGTGCCAGAAGATTCAGCATGTGGTGAAGACCTGCTTCCTTGTTCATAGTCATCTTCTCACTGCATCTTCACATGGCGGATGGGGTGAGAGAGCTCCCTGGGGCTTCTTTTATAAGGGTACTCATCCCAACACTACCACTCCATGCTCATGACACAAGCACCTCCCAAAAGCCCCATCTCCGAATACCGTCACCCGGAGAGCTAGGACTTCAACATTTTGAATTTGGGGGAGACAAACATTCAGTCCACTGTAGGACCTGTGGGTTAAACCTGACCTACAGGCTCCACATGTGTGAACTGATTGAAGACAAAGAGACAACGTGCACAAAGGCAATTCCTGTGCTCCAAGTGTGGGCCGGGTAGCAGGAGCTCTGAGCATTTCTCTTCACAGGTGCCAGTGTAGACCAGGACCACATGCTCCTTCCCACCTCCAGAGCCCTCTTCCTGAGATCCACAGCTGTAGATGCTGGATTAAAGAAGAAAGGTGAGGGGACAAGAAACCCAAGGGGTCCCAATGTTGTACTTTTTATCTCTCAGGGTAGGTGAATGAGGATGCAGTTAGAAGCGCAATGGAATGGAATGGGGCTCCTGGGTGGCTCAGTGGGTTAAGCCTCTGCCTTCCGCTCTGGTCATGATCCCAGGGTCCTGGGAATCGGACTCTCTGCTCAGCGGGGAGCCTGCTTCCCTCTCTCTCTCTCTCTCTCTGCCTGCCTCTCTGCCTACTTGTGATCTCTGTATGTCAAATAAATAAATTCTTTAAAAAAAAAAAAAGAAGTGGAGGAGTCAAGATGGCAGAGAAGTAGCAGGCTGAGACTACTTCAGGTAGCGGGAGATCAGCTAGATAGCTTATCTAAAGATTGCAAACACCTACAAATCCAACGGGAGATCG